>NC_056735.1:1252477072-1252629600 GCF_019279795.1 Protopterus annectens | reverse complement strand
GATCTGGGGGGACGGGCTGGATGGCTCTTTTTTGCAGAAGCTGCTGAATTTCTGCAGCAGCCGCCTCCCTCTGACTGGGTGGAACATCGGGAAGGCTTCTGATTCTGGGGTTGGCTATAAAGGGAATTTTATAACCTCTGGATATAATACGAAGCACCCAGCGATCCATTTTTATGGACTCCCATTTTGCTAGGTGCCTCGAAAAATGCCCCCCGACTGCCTCCAGAGTGGAGCAGTCAGGTAACCCCTCAGGGGTGCTGCGTGGGCCTCTCAGAGAACGGTTCTCTGGACCCAAAATTCCTGGGACCCCCTCTGCCTCTGGGGCGGCGTCCTCCCTGTCCTCCTCTGCCACAAGAGGACTGGTTGTCCTGAGCAGACTGTGATTGATGCGATTTTCGGAACCACATCTTCTTCTTACCCTTTTGCTTCTTGGAAAAGGACCTCTGGGGCACAGTGAAGCAGACTCCAATGGCAGACAAGGTCTTCCCGTCTTTCTCGCTCTGGACAAGAGTGTCGCAAATGGTTTTGCCAAACAGTGCAGAACCATCAAAAGGGGCATTCGAAAATGACGCCTTAAAGGGTTTCGAGAAGTCACAGTGACGGAGCCAGGCCTGTCTCCTCATGACAAGCCCGACTCCACCTGCTCTAGTGGCTCCCTCCATAGCATGAGACAACAGCCGCATAGCGGTGTTGGAGATAGAGTGGAGGGTGGCCATTCGGGAGGAGTACAGATCCTTGTCTCCCTCCGACATGGACCCTGGGGGGAAGCAGCGTATTACTTAATTAGATCCCGCTGCATCCGAATAACGTGTGCCATGTAGTTCAAGGCCCTCATAGAGAAGGTCGCTGAATTGAAGGCCCGCTTCCCGAGACGGTCCATCGCGCGAGACTCCTTGCTTGGAGGATGAACCGTGGAGCTCTCCTGAGCCAACTCTTTCTTGGTGGCTGCAGCCACCAACATGGCATCCACAGGGGGACCTCTGCTCCAGTGTGATCTCTCTGCAGGGGGGCTCAAAATTTTGTCCGGACGCTTGGGGATCGGCTCTATGGTGTCCGGTTCCTTCCAAGCCCTAGAGGATATAAGATCCACCATGGGGTCGGGTGGAGGGGACACCCAAGAGGTAGATGGTCCTGCCTCAAACGCCTTAAGGGATACAGACTCATCAGAGGAAGCCTTGGGGGCAGACCACCCACCCCTGATTTTGAGCATTTCCATGATGTCTCCAAAGGAGACATCCTCGGGGGGTGATCTAGGGGAGCCTTCCCCTTTATCCAAGTCCGTATCTTCGGTGAGACTCTCAGAGGAGTCTATGTGCCTCCTTTTTCACTTTGCCTTGTGAGGAATCTCCTCGGGGGAGGCTGTCCGAGGAGTCCTCACGGACTGTATCCTGTTCCACTGGAACTCCTAGAGGTGCTGGGGCAGGCTGCCCCGAGGGCCGGATGAGGGGAGCCAGGACCAGATGAGAAGGAGTGCGGGAGGTAGCCGAAGCCAGGACCAGAGGCCTGGAAGCACTCGACAGTGCCCTCCCCACCGCAGCGAAAGCCGAGGGGGAGACACTCTCTGACGGATCCGAGATCCGACTCCCACTCGGATCCGAAGCGGAGATCGTACCCGGCACCGCGAACGTCGGATCCGAAGGACCAGTGTGCTCTGACCGGGACGGAGCCGAAAGCACACCGAATCCCTCGGATCCAAAGCTCGGCCCACGGCTCCGAGAGATCGTATCCGACAAACTCGAGGGAGCCGTCGGAGCCGACGTGCCCAGCACGGTCGGCTCCGACCTACCCCCGGATCCAACGTGGCTCGGATCCGAGCGCTCGAAACCCGGAATGCGGGTTGGAGAAGGAGCTATAGGAGTGAAAAAAGGGGTCGAGCTCCCCCCCAGAGGGGGGGGGGTAAGAGCACTCCCATCTGCATCTGGGCCTGGATGAATCTCCTCATCATCCGGTCCATGTCCGCATCAGACATGCTAAAAGTGGACCTCGAAGATGCCACCAAGGCAGACCTGGAGTGTTGCCTCGATGACCTTGACGGGGATCGGATCACCTCCTCCTCGGGTCCCTGGGAGAAACAAGGGGATCGAATCCGAGGAGGAGGAGATCGAGAAGACTTGGACAGAGACGCCCTCTTGGCGGGTGGGGCCGATGAGGAGTCATCGGCCCGCCGCTTAAGGTGCTTCTCCCGCCGCTTCTCTTTCCTGGCCTCCCTATCCTCCGGAGCCAAAGCGGGAGGTTGAGTCCCGGTCGGAGGAAGGGAGGCAGGAGTGACTGCTACTGGGGGGGTAGCGGGCACCGAAGTACTGGAAGCCGAAGCAGAGTCTGGGGGTAGAAGGCCCGCCAGGACTAGCTTCGACCTACGATCCTTGAGTGCCCTGGGGTTGAACGCCATGCAAATCGTGCACCCCGAAGAGAGGTGTTCAACCCCAAGGCACCTAATGCACCGAGTGTGACCATCAGCCGGTGAAAGCTTGTGACCACTCTCTGTGCATTTTGAAAAAATGGCTTTAGGGGCCTCCGACATTACTACAGTAAAGCACACTCACTAGGCCCCTAACACTCAAGTCACACACACACGCTACGACCAGCGGGGGAGGGAGAAATATTTTAAATTAAATTTAAGCTGAAAACCTAAAATAATAATAAGATTAGTGTTAAGGGTAAACTTACCACGCACACACAATCACTCACTCAGAAAGAAGAAAAAAACTTTTTTTCTCACAAAACGCTAAGAGCTCTGGAACCTAGCTGTTGCTTGAAGAGCGGCAAACTAGATCTGAGGTCAGTTAGGGTAGGCAGGGGATTATGGGTAAGGGGAGGAGCTAGGAGCTTGGATCTATGCTATGATAGAAGTTGCCGGCTCGGATCCGAGATCGGATCCGTATCCCAAAGGTTGCTGGCAAATGAAATTCCTACTTCAGATCAACAGTTATCCCACTCCACAAAGGGGGAGCCACCACTGATCCCAGGAACTATCATCCTATTAGCCTGATGAGCTTGGTCTGCAAGGCCATGGAACGTATCATCATGGACCTCATAAACAAAGACATTGGTAACCTCCAAACTCTGGACCCCACCCAGTTCGGGTTTGTGAAAGGCAGATCATGCATCCTGAGTCAAATCGACTTCTCTGAGGCAGTCGATGAGGCTAAGGTGGTTCACACAGCCTATCTTGACCTCGCCAAGGCTTTTTACACCATCCCCCATTCTGGAATTATAGCTAAACTCACTAAAGTAGGTATAAATCCCTATGTCACAAGATGAGTTGCCAACTGACTCACTGACAGAACCCACACTGTAAAGGTTGCAGTCTCCAAATCTGACATCAAACCAGTGACAAGTGGAGTACCACAGGGTTCAGTCCTGGGACCTCTCCTGTTTGGTATCACTTCTCTGAAGTACAAGCTAACACAG
Organism: Protopterus annectens; assembly: GCF_019279795.1. Taxonomy (NCBI): domain Eukaryota; kingdom Metazoa; phylum Chordata; order Ceratodontiformes; family Protopteridae; genus Protopterus; species Protopterus annectens. The sequence goes on along the minus strand of NC_056735.1, from coordinate 1,252,626,189 downwards.
AAGGCCTCTGGCTAACGAAGTTCGCAGATGACTGCAAACTAGGATCCCTAATGATGTGGACATCCTACAGAAGGGCCTCACTGAGACAGATGCCTGGTGTTAGAGCCATGGCCTCAAGCTCGATGCCAAAAAGTGCATTGTCATCCCCTTTGGTAAAAACTTTGTACCCGTGAGCTACCGGTTCCACTTCATATCATCGAAATTTCATTTCATTGAAATTCAAATAATCGAGACCAAATCGTCGAAAACTCATATCATCGAATCTCAAATCATTGAAAACTATAAAGCAACTAGAAATAACATTCCACAAAGTTTTTACTATGTTTATGCAGGGCAAGCCCCTGCACCCCCATGTGGGCCCCCCACACCCCCCGTAATTAAATATACCAACTCCAGGGTGCACTACAGTGGAAAACCCCACTGTAGTGCACCTGGAGTTGGTATATTTAATTACAGGGTGTGTTGAGCCCTTGAGAGGGGGTGCAGGGCTTGCCCCCCCTGCATAAACGTAGTAAACAGTGTCTGGGATGTTATTTCTAGTTGCTTTATAGTTTTCGATGATTTGAGATTCGATGATATGAGTTTTCGACGATTTGGTCTCAGTGATTTGAATTTCAATTAAATGAAATTTCGATGATATGAAGTGGAACCGAGCTACCACATAGGTGGTAGTCTACTTAACACCGAATGTGTGATGAGACCTTGGGACCCAGGTGGACAGTAGTCTCTCCTTTGATAATCACATCGCTACAGTAGTCAGGAAGTCCTTCTACGTGGCACACCTCATCACAAAAGGGTTCTCATCCAGGAAAAAGAGGTCATTGTTCCCCTTTACTTGATACTCATTAGACCCATTATAGAGTACAATGCCCCTTTTGGAATGTACCTCACAAGACATTTGCAGCAGCTGGAAAGGCTGCAGAAGTACCTCACAAAGAGGATTACTGGCCTCAAACAGATGCCCTACACTGACCATCTAAAAAAATTCCAGCTTACTCCGTAGCATATCGCCTACTCCGAGGTGATTTCTGCCTAACATATAAAGCTATGTCAAACCCAGAGCTGTTGGACATGCTGCACCTAAAGAAATCCCAATCCCTCTGAGCTACACGCTCTAGGGACCTAAACCTTGTCACCACAATAAACCGGACATGCTGGAGAGATAGATTCCTGTCCCAGAGACTTCCCATACTCTGAAACAAGCTACCCATCTATGTCAAGCAAAGTTCCTCATTAGCACTTTTCATGAAAAATCTTTGAGTGGCTGGAAGATAGGAAAATATACCCTGGGAATCACTTCTCTGGCTCTGCTCGACAGTGGCACAGGAAAATAACTTTCTTGGGTGGCATAAGCCAGGGAAACTTATTGGCTAAGCTTACTTATGCCCTTAGGCCAATAGCCTAATAAACTACCTATGAACCTATTTTTAGACTAAATACAATATTATGTAGCATTGAAATGTGCTAACATTATAAGGGTGACAGTTCATTATTTAGCCATAAAGCAAATTTCAGAGTGGAAAAGTTCAAATAGTGGATAAAGAGGAGGAGGGGAAGAGAAGAAAGAGTGAGAAAAAGTATTTGTTAGAAGTAATAATTAGGGTAGATATGGGAGGCAGGAAAAGCAACATTACAAGTAAGAGAAACGAAACCAAGGAAAAGAATAAATAACATGGACAACAAGATTTACTGTGTGTGTGTGTGTGTGTGTGTGTGTGTGTGGTGTAAAAGAACTATAAAGCAAATCTGCACTAATACCTGCTTGCTGCCCTGCTGAGGGGGACACTTGTGCAAGTGCAGTGGACTGGCTCCAGTAGGAAGGGATGGCAGCATAACTCTCAACATTATAGAACAAGAAATCTGGACAAGGCCATAAATAATAGGGGACAAAGGCCCAAAAATGGGACAATTTATAAATATTGCACTTACAAACTTAGAAAGTTGATAAACAGATTTTGCATTAGAGTGAATTTTCTTAAGGATTAGAAGTCTGAAAATCAAATGTCTGTCAACTTTCTGACTTCAGTGATCAATGATTTGCCAGTGATTTGACAGAAAACTGCAATTTTATGAAAACCAGACAAAAAATCTGGACTTTCTGCAAAAATCTGTACTGTTGAGAGAGATGGATAGGAGTGTTGAACCAACACCCATCAATCATTTTCATTTGTTTGCCAAAGCCATTACAGCAGTGTTTTGCAGAGAGGTGGGAAAAGCCTTAAATGTGACTGGTATGTTGTATGGGTGTGGGTAGCTGTGTTTGTGGAAGGTGGAGGTGTGCCTTTGTAAGTGTGGTGCGAATGTTATAGATTATGAAATGGAGAGATTGAGTACAATTGTGCTCAGTGAAGTCCCTAGCAATTTCATCACTGCTTGAATCAGACATATGCATACCCCTGTGTTTGTCAATACTATGTTTGAGTGCATTGTTTTGGAGTGTGGTATCACTGCTACAGTTGCTGCTACTCTTTCAGTACAAGTATCTGCTTTGGAAGTTTTCTCCAGGAGTCTGTTGCTGAGAGGATGAGAGACATGCTACAGGTATACAACCAAGACAAACTGGATAAAGCAATAGTAAGAAAAAGTACTAGGTCACATCAGAGGCTTGGGAGGTCATTGTTAAGAAACTGAGAACTGTTGTAAAATGTATCATTAAATACCATATGTTCAGGTTATACTATAACAGAATAACTATGTAAAGTTAACCATGTTAGCAGCCAAAATGCATTATAAGTTGAATATTTTACAGTGCACATTTTAAATGGAAAACTCTGGACTGATGCGATTGCTTTTTTTTTTTTTTTTTTTTTTTTTTATTTTATTCCTGGGAAATGCTATTCAGAAGTGAAGAGACATAGAGACATACAAGGGAGCAGATCTAGTGGCACACCAGGCTGTGATTTTTTTTTATTTTTATGTCTGTTGTTATGCAAAGCTGACTAAATAGTTAAATCTAGTAAAGCTGGAAATGTGAGACTGTAGCCCACTGAAGGAGGGGAGATGGGAGGAGTAACCTGGCCAGGAACTGAAACTTGCAAAACTGCTCCTTGTGAAAAGTCTTTTTTATCTCAGTAATTTGTTGACACTTTTGCAAGTTTCTTTCAGAGAATGTGTAGTACATCAGTAGGAACAACATTTGTAAAACTCAGCGCATACCAGTCAATGACACATGAGCTGCAGACTCACAAACTTGGCAGTTTTTTCAGGTGTTCCATTCTAAGTGAATGGAAGTCTAGTCTGACAACAAATGGTAGGGCTATTTGTTCTCAGTCTGTGCATTATGGGACAGATTTAGCTTTCCAAAGGAATCCTGATGTCTGCCCCCATGAGGACAGAAAAAAGTAAAAACAAAATAAAATTAGGAATGAGTACTTATTTTGCTGCAGGCAGCTTTGGGAGGTGTAGTAAATCATGGCAAGATAAAAAGTATTTGTTTTCTTCATCATTTGCCCGTAGTGGTCCTTTAAGATGTTTACTTTGTACATAATAAGAGTCAGAGATTCCTATAGTTCTATGCAAAACAGGCTTTTGTTTGAGGTGAGAGCTTAGATTTCCTTCTCCATGGACACTCCAACTATCTCTTAAATGCAGTTAATGATTTAGTGTAGTAAATATCAAATTGCAGGGTATTACAAAGCCTTGATAATGGGTATACTATAGGTTTGTCAAGTCAAAGATCACTGCCATAGGACCCATTTATCCAGGGTCTGTAAACCAAATGGGTAGGTTGCTAACTATTTATAATTTTGAGGTTTTTTTTGGCCTTAGAGTTAATTACAAGGGCTGTAGAATGCGGAGGGGGATTTGCTCCTTAAAACAAAAAAATAAATTTTAGCAAATTGCTCATTTGGTTTTATTTCCTAAATTAAAAGACACAAGTATTTCAACATCTTTTTCATATTTACGTTTTATTAACTGCTACTTCTGCAAGTAAAGATTATCATAATCTGTTCACTAGTGGTATGAAAGAGTGACCTAGACATTTTTCTTTGGCCAAACTCATGAACAGCTTTAAAAGATTGGTCCACATCATGCCTAAGTAACGTGTATGGGACAGAATACATCTGTAAGGTTTTTAGCCTAGATAATTAAGTGAAGTAATTCATCATGTAAATGTTCTCAGCAGCAGATAAGTATGTGTATACTGCTACATTTCTAAGTTTCTAAGAAATGGTTTTAAGATACCAATGTCCTACTAGCCGTATCTGTAGAAATGAAGATAGTAATCCTGTAATTTCATGAATTATTGATGTTTTGTATTCCAGTCTCGCCTACATTCTTACCCGTGGGTTTGGAGCTGAACCTCGGCTTCGACTCGGCCATACTGTAGCTCGAAGTCTTTCTATTGGCTGGGCTAAGAGGTATCCCATGCTGCACTGCTCCCTTTCCCCAGATCTTGTTTGCCGCTCGTAAAGCTCAGACGTGGTCTCTATGTTCATGTTATACTGCTGTAGTCATCACACTTGGGTTATCCTGCCGTCAGGTGATCCTGCAGTCGGCCGAATCCCAAAGTCTTGGTCCGGCGTCGGTTGTCATAGTTTCATAGTATAGTACTAGGCTATCTGCCCAGGGGCATTTGTAAGCCTAGCCATAGTGATGTGGCTTTTGCCACCCCATGAAATGGTACAAAAATGTACAGAATAAATTTAGAATACTGTGCCTCTGTCTAATAGTGACACAATGAAGGTCCCCTTATATAATAGAATTAGTTTACTGTGCCCCTGTCTAGCAGTGACACATATGTGACCCCTGGGGTAAACTTTCGATCTCCCATCCACTCATCAAGATTTGTCTTGAAGAGAGTCAGTGAGGGGCTCTGCCTAATACGAACTGGGATCTTGTTCCAAAGCATGGGAAGCCTCTGGGTTATGAATCTATCCCTCCAGCATGTCCTATTCATACTTGTGCCGAGGTTTAAGTCTTTAGCTCTCGTGGTCCTGATGGATTTGGATTTTTTGAGGTGGAGCATGTCCATCAGATCCTGATTGGACATAGCCTTGTACATCAGGCAGAGATCACCTCTGAGCAGGCGGTATGCCACTGAATAGAGTTGAAGTTTCTTTAGTCTGGCAGAATAAGACATATGTTGGAGACCCTTGATCCTCTTGGTGAGGTACTTTTGTGGTCTCTCCAGCTGTTGCAAATGCCGGGTGAGGTACATACCAAATGGGGCATTGTACTCAATCATGGGTCTGATGAGGGAGGAATATAGGGGTACAATGACATCCTTGGATCTGGATGTGAATCCCTTCATGATGAGGTGTGCAAGGTAGAATGTTTTTCTAACCACTTTGGCAATGTGGGTGTCAAATGAAAGGTCGCTGTCGACTTGGGTCCCTAGGTCTCTGATTACTTTTTCCGTACTCAGTGGGTTGCTGTCTATGTGATAATTTGTGGGTACTTTGTTTTTCCCAAAGGGGATGACTATACATTTTTTGGCATTTAGTTTAAGGCCGTGACTCCAGCACCAGTTGTCCGTTTCTGTGAGGCCTTTTTGTAGGATGTGTGTGTCTGCTGGTGTATCGACTATGGCGCCCAGTTTGCAGTCATCTGCGAACTTTGTCAGCCACAGCCCTCCCATGTTTGCTTTAACATCCGAGAAATAAATGCCGAACAAGAGGGGTCCCAGGACAGATCCCTGTGGGACACCACTTGTGACTGGCTTTGAGTCTGACATTGCTCCAGCGATTTTAACTGTATGGGTTCTGTCCTTTAGCCAGTTTGCAACCCATCTAGTGACATAAGGGTTTACTTTTAAGCTGTTGAGCTTATCTATGATGCCTGAGTGGGGTATTGTGTCGAAGGCCTTAGCCAAGTCCAGGTATGCTGTATGGACTGCTTTGCCCTCATCAATGGCTCTAGTGACTGTTTCGAAAAAGTCAACCAGGTTTAAAAGGCAGGATCTGCCCTTTACAAAGCCGAACTAGGTGAGGTCAAGTGTCTGTAGGTACCCTATGTCTCTGTTTATGAGTTCCATAATGATTCTTTCCATAGCTTTGCAGACCAGGCTGGTTAAGCTTATGGGGCGGTAGTTTCCAGGGTCTGTAGAGGCACCCCCCTTGTGGAGTGGGACCACTGTTGCTGTACGCCAGTGTTCAGGTACATATCCTGAAGTAAGGCTAAGGTTAAATAGCATTTTTATGTGTGGGTTTAGCTCCTCTTGGAGTTCACGTAACACGCAACCCGGGATACCGTCAGGTCCCATTGATGCTGTGTTTTTTGCTTTGTTTAGGGCGGTTCTCACTTGGACATCTGAGATGACAGGAGATTACATTCAGCTGGGATAAGTATTTCTTCTTTTGGGGGTGAAGGAGGGGAGAAATTTGCACTGAACCTGTCAGCCAGAATGTTGGCAATATCTCTGGGTTCAGTGTATTTTTTGTTGTTGTGAACCAACTCTGAGCATATCTGAGGGTTTCCGCCCAGGTTTCTAACATAGCTGAAGAAGGCTTTGTGGTTATCTTTAGTGTCCTTAGCGATTTTTCTCTCAAAGTTGGCCTTGGATGTTTTTATGAGAGAACGTAGTTTTCTGCTAATGTTGATCAGATGTGTCTTCCCTTCATGGGACTTTGCTCTGACGTGCAGTAGCTTCCTTCTTTTGTTATACAATTTGTTTATGGCTGAGGTCCACCAGACAGGATGCTTACCTTTGGTGGAGAGGGACTTGGATTTGTTTGGGATTGCATGATCCATGCATTCTTGGAGATGTCCATAGAAAGCATTTGTGAAGGATCCGGCATTGTGGGATGTGGTATCCACTGGCACAGTGGGCTTAAAGGATACCATCTCAGTCTTAAGAAGAGTGAAGTCTGCTTTTGAGAAGTTTTTCACTGTGGTCTTTTGTGCTGGGGGTGGAGGTGGGATATGTATATCCAAGGTGATTAGTTTGTGGTCAGATCTCACTAGTGAGGGGTATACTTCCGGTGTGGAGCATTTTGTCCCCATGTTTGTGATGATCAAGTCTAGTATATTATCTCCCTAGTGGGAGAGGTGACTAGTTGTTCCAGTGCATTTGAATTTATGAATTCCAGGAACCTTTGGGCTAGGGTATTAGGGCTAGAATAATGTACCCAATCTATGTTTGGGTAGTTGAAGTCTCCCAGTATGATGGTATTTTGTGATACATTCATATCCTCCGATGTCTTCAGGAAGGCTGAGTGGGGTTCTTGAGATTGGGAGGGTGGTCTGTAACATGCTACCAGTTGTATAGCAGTTTTGCCTATGGTTAGTTGCACCTGTATGGTCTCTGATGCTTCATGTGTTGCTACTAACCTGGAGGTGTGGGTGTCCTTGATGAATATGGACACTCCCCTCCTTTGTGGTTCGGCCGGGTTTTGGGGCGAAAAGCATGATCTGAGGTATAGCCTGGTAGCGCTGGGGTGCTCTCAGGAGCCTTGAACCAGGTTTCAGTTACTGCACAGGCGTCGATGTTCTCCATGCTGAGGAGTGCATCAAGTGCCTGCATCTTGAGATTTAGACTTCTGGCGTTGAGCAGCATTACCCTTAGTTTTTTCCATTTTGTTTTCTAAGGAGGTGGGTTTGTCTTTTGAGCCTTGCCTTAAAAAGGCACTATGGGGGTGGCAAGAGCCTTAGCCAATATCCGGAAGCCCAGTGGTGACAGGTGTAAGCCATCCCTTGCAAAGCAGCGTGGCTTGTCCAACATGTCATCCCAGGCAGACAGACATTGGATCCCCTTAGAAGGACACCAGTACTTGAGCCAGTTGTTAAAGCTGATCATCTTGTCTTTGTATTGTGGTATCATTCTTGGTGAGGGCAAGATGCTGCTCAGGGTCAGGGTCATACCAGCCTGGGTTACATAATCGGAGAGCTCCTCTATGTCGCTTTTCATGTAGTCCAGGGAGGTACGTTTCACATCATTCACACCAGCATGGACAATGACGGAGTCATATTTGTACTTGCTTTGGAGTGACTTGAGTGCGTGTGTTATGTGGCGGATCCTAGCTCCCGATAGACAGCTCACAGTCACCTTCTCCTTGTTCAGCCTGGTCAGCGGGACATCAGTGTGTCTGACTATAGAGTCACCTATTACTAGTGTATCAGGCAAGGTGTTTGGCCTTAAGGGCTGTGATTGGTTGACACACTGATTTATTGAAGTATGTGTTGCATGTGTTTTGTTTTGAGGTGGTGGATTTTTGGATGTCTGCTTTGGGAGCCTCTGTTGTTTTGGTAAGTTTTTATTAGAGCCTCGAGTATGTCTTTGTGTTTTTATGTGTTTGGTTTGCATTTGTGGTAGGGCACTGTGGGACTGGGATTGTTGTGTGTGGTTGCCATCTCCTCCTGTCTGGTCATGCCAGCCCTGAGTTGAGAGAGTTCAGCCTCCAGTTTGGCTATATAGTTGCATCTCTCACATGTATTTGTGTTTGATGGGAGGAGGAGAGGGTTGTCTGTGTACATGAGACAATTGTAGCATTGTCTCAAGATACCCAGATTGACCAGCTGAATTGGAGGCAGCCAGTAATCTACCACTCGACATGCTAGAACAGTATAAGGGAGTGCTGTACCTTTAAGGGAAGTGGATATTCACAGGGGTGGTAAGTAGATGTAGTGCTTTACTTAGTACGAGAGTGCTTACTTAGTAGAGAAGTATTAAGAACAAGTGCTAGGCTTGTAATATAGTGAGTAGTCTGGTTATACTAAGAGTAGAACTTCCTTAAGGGAAAATTTGAAGAGCAGACTTGGCGGAGCCAGAAAAAGTTTAACCGGCGTATGCGCACAACCGCGCAAAGCCGTGCAAACATGGATTTTAAACAGTGAACTACAAAAGAGCTAGAAATGGTCCAAAACAACAAATTACTACAGCTTCTTGTGCTGAGGTCACTTCCTACAGGGACAGGTAGGCTGCTCAAGGCTCCCCACTCCCACTGGTGAGCAAAGAAACTTCCTTCTATCCAAGTAAGGTAATGGACAACACAGGAACTACACCACAGCCCAGAATACAGCAATGCCTGTAAACTGGTCTAAACTAGTCGAGGAGAGGTGGGAAAACAAGGATTATTTTTTTGTTTTTTTGTTTTTTTGGTAGAAACACACAGAAAATGCAGAAACAGTGATACATTAGTTACACAGGCTAGCACACTTTAGTGGGCAGCCTCCACAGTTAAATTAAACAAACAAACAAACTTTCGATCAAATTCGACTAAAATGTAACTTTAAGTGCAGATTTTAAAATAATGCAGCAAACAGTTTAAAAACAGTTCAAGCTAGTTCAGGGTAAGCTACAGAAGCTATTCCAAGTGAAAAAAAAAGCAAAGATACTTAAATCCAGAAAGTAGTCGTTTTTCTGAGTTCCCTGCTGCTAGGACCACTCTGCAGAACCACGAGGAGCTTGTCTAAGCAGTATAGCCAGAAAAAAACGCCCAGAGGCGGAGTTTAAACAGTGAACTACAAAAGAGCTAGAAATGGTCCAAAACAACCAATTACTGCAGCTTCTTGTGCTGAGGTCACTTCCTACAGGGACAGGTAGGCTGCTCAAGGCTCCCCACTCCTACTGGAGAGCAAAGAAACATTCTTCTATCCAAGTAAGGTAATAGACAACACAGGAACTACACCACAGCCCAGAATACAGCAATGCCTGTAAACTGGTCTAAACTAGTCGAGGAGAGGCGGGAAAACAAGGATTATTTTTTTGTTTTTTTGGTAGAAATACACAGAAAATGCAGAAACAGTGATAAATTAGTTACACAGGCTAGCACACTTTAGTGGGCAGCCTCCACAGTTAAATTAAACAAACAAACAAACTTTCGATCAAATTCGACTAAAATGTAACTTTAAGTGCAGATTTTAAAATAATGCAGCAAACAGTTTAAAAACAGTTCAAGCTAGTTCAGGGTAAGCTACAGAAGCTATTCCAAGTGAAAAAAAGCAAAGATACTTAAATCCAGAAAGTAGTCGCTTTTCTGAGTTCCCTGCTGCTAGGACCACTCTGCAGAACCATGAGGAGCTTGTCTGAGCAGTATAGCCAGAAAAAACGCCCAGAGGCGGATTTTAAACAGTGAACTACAAAAGAGCTAGAAATGGTCCAAAACAACCAATTACTACAGCTTCTTGTGCTGAGGTCACTTCCTACAGGGACAGGTAGGCTGCTCAAGGCTCCCCACTCCCACTGGTGAGCAAAGAAACTTCCTTCTATCCAAGTAAGGTAATGGACAACACAGGAACTATACCACAGCCCAGAATACAGCAATGCCTGTAAACTGGTCTAAACTAGTCGAGGAGAGGCGGGAAAACAAGGATTTTTTTTTTTGTTTTTTTGGTAGAAACACACAGAAAATGCAGAAACCGTGATAAATTAGTTACACAGGCTAACACACTTTAGTGGGCAGCCTCCACAGTTAAATTAAACAAACAAACAAACTTTTGATCAAATTCGACTAAAATGTAACTTTAAGTGCAGATTTTAAAATAATGCAGCAAACAGTTTAAAAACAGTTCAAGCTAGTTCAGGGTAAGCTACAGAAGCTATTCCAAGTGAAAAAAAAGCAAAGATACTTAAATCCAGAAAGTAGTCACTTTTCTGAGTTCCCTGCTGCTAGGACCACTCTGCAGAACCACGAGGAGCTTGTCTGAGCAGTATAGCCGCTTCTTCCCTGACGTCAGTGCGACAGGGGGATAAAAGAGCCAGCCAACGCCATTTTCTGCAGTCTTTCTTGCCGCACGGTGCCCGAAGCAGAAGCAGTTCTTAAGTGCCGGTCGGCTAATTCCTGAGATTTTCGAATTGAATTTCAGCCCGAAGTCTTCTCTAAAGCTAAGTACCCCGTTGGGGAAACTTTTCTTGCCTCAGACCAATGTCAGACAAAGTTAATAATTGTATTTCTTGTGGGAAGCAAATACCTCATAAGGATTTTCATTCTTATTGTATTCCTTGCCTAGGCCCAGACCACGATGTCTCTGGTTGTCAGTTTTGTGCTAGGTTCAACAAACGTACAATCAAGCGTCGGGCAGATTTCGCCCGACATTATTTTGGCAGAAAATTTAACTATAGCATGTCGTCGGAGAAACCGACATCAGCAATGATTAAAAAACGCAAGGATGAGGACAGGCAACCAAGGCAAAGACCAGATACCGAGGCCTCAGCAAGGCCTGCCGCTGGTTCTCCGGTTTTCAGCGAGGCGCCTACGCAGCCCCTGACTACCGCTGATTTAGAAATTCTGACAGCCTCCCAGACCGAATCATCTGGGCCTCAAGAGCTGGTTCCCTCTCACTCCTCGGACGCCAACCCTGATGGTGATCCGGAGATTTTGGACAGGCCTTCGGTTTCTGAAGGTGTCTTCAAACCGGCAACTATCTCTATTAAGTCTAAACTTAAAGCCCCCTTAAAAGTTAGGAAACCGGGTCCACAGACCCCCCCCCCCCACAGGCCCCTATGCCTAAAAACAGATGCTTAAGATGGCTGAGGATTTAATTACCCTTATCAGGGTTTCACAACCCCCTCCTGACAAAAGGCCTAGACTGAAGGAAGATTATCCTTCCTCTGACCAAGCATCCATTTCCTCAGCTAACTCTGAGGACCAGGATTATTCCTTCCCTCCTTATGAAGAGTCCATTCCTTCTGTCTCCCCCCCCTGAAGACTACTCTTTTGGGGAAACGTTATACACCATGAGGGAACACTTCCACTGGGAAGGCCAAGATTACTCTGACTCTAAGAAAAGACTCCGTGAGTTTCATCTTCTTCCACAGCATAGACCCCTTGCAATTCCTCCAGTTTTAGACATTTTGGATGATGTTTACACCGAATCTAGTCTAAACCCAGATTCCTTCCCTCCTGCACCAGCTAAACCAGACAGATACTACCGAGTTCCTGATTCTCATAAGTTTCTATATAAAAGCCCTGTTGCAGTCCCCAAAACCATTTCCCAAGGTGCCAAAGGGGTTAAGGCCTCTACTGCTATGAATCCATTACCTTCTGAAAGAGATTCCAGAGTATTAGAAAGATGGGGGAAGAAAGTGTATACGTCTGCCACTTTGGCCATGAGGGCCTTAAACTGCCAATTCCACATGCTAAAATACCAGCAGTACTTGATCACACAGTTAAAGCAGAAAATGATCCCTCAGACAGATCAACCTGATTTCAAAGAGATGCAGGATTTGCTGCATGCAGCAGAACAGGTGGGAAAGCATACCTTACAGTGTGGTTTTGATTCATTGGAAGCCTCATGTAGAGCAGCTGTCACAGGATCTGTAATACGTAGACATGCTTGGCTAAAAGAGCAAGCCTTACCAGAACATGTCAAAGCAAAGTTATTGGATGCTCCATTGCAGAAAGATTTGTTATTTGGTGTCAAAGCAGAGGAAGTTTTAAAGAAAATGGAAGAAAAGGCAAAATCTATGCAGACAGTTAAAGATTTTTTACAGGTACAACCTCCTCGTTTCAGCAGAAACTGGCCATCAAAAAACTGGTCCTTTCCTGCATCAGACAGACCCCAAAGGGGTAGGTACTGACGCCCAAGGGGCAGAGGCCAGCCACAAGGTTCTTTCAGGCCTAGACAATGGCATACAACAACTCAAAGAGGTGGAGACGAAAGATCTCAACCCTTCAGGAAACAAACACAACGACTTCCCTCTTCGCCTGCCAAGCAAAATTGCCCTGGCAGCACCTTTGGGAGGAAAACTGGCTCTATTTCCACAAAATTGTCGCATCATAACAAAGGACAAATGGGTTCTGGATATCATTACCCGAGGCTACAGATTTCATTTTCACACTTTACCACGGATGAGAGGCATGCCAAATCTGCCTCCAAACCAATGGGCAGAGGCACAAACGCAAATTTCAGCTCTCATGGATATGAAAGCAATTCAAAAGGTACCTACAAAGGAGCAAGGTCAAGGTTTTTACTCAAGACTATTTCTAGTACCAAGAAAGGACAAAGCCTGGAGACCCATTTTAGACACCTCAGTTCTAAACACATACCTGGAGGTACCCAAATTCAAAATGCTCACACTACAGCAGCTTCTTCCCATGCTGGGCAAGGAGTCTTGGCTGGTAACGTTGGACCTCAAAGAGGCATACCTGCATGTCCCTATCAGACAAGATTGCAGAATATACCTCATATTTTTGGCAGGTACAACGCATTATCAATTCTCTGCATTGCCCTTTGGCTTATCTACTGCACCCAGAGTATTTACAAAATGCCTGGCATCAGTAATTGCATACTGCAGACAACGAGGAGTACAAATTTATCCATATCTGGACGACTGCCTGATCCAAGCAGACAGCAAGACCATTCTATTACAGCATCTGACATTTGTAACAAAGCTGCTAAGTTGCCTAGGGGACACAGTAAACAAAAAGAAGTCAAAGCTAATACCCTCACAAGACATAATATTCCTGGGTGCCAGCTTAAATACAACGGCCCAGATGGCTTATCTCACGCCAGACAAACAAAAACAACTGACTCAATACTTCAAAAAGATGTAAACTTTTACCCAGCTCACTGCAAGGAAAATCCTGCAGGTATTGGGGTTCATGGCATCCTGCATTCAACTAATTCCACATGCAAAGCTGCATATGAGGAAATTACAATGGTACCTGAAAAGTGTATGGACTCAACACAGGCACAGCCTCAAAACAAGTATACCTCTCATTCCCTGCCTTCAAAAAGAGTTCCTGTGGTGGGCTCAAGCATGTCAAACAAACAAGAGTCTTCCTTTTGTCTTACCTCCAGCAAACCAAACTATGACAAAGGATTCTTCAAACTACGCCTGGGGAGCACACATGGCAGGACAGTGCATACAGGGCAAATAGTCTGCAAAACAAATGCATCTACACATCAACCAAAAAGGAGATGCTAGCTGTGCAAAATGCACTGACAGCCTTCAAGGACCTCTTGCATCCAGGACAACTACTAAAAAGGACCGACAACACCACAGTTATGTGGTACATAAACAAACAGGGAGGAACACACTCCTACCCTTTATGCAGACAGGCAATGACCTTGTGGAACACAGCATTGACTTACCAAGTACAACTGCAAGCACAATTCCTGCCAGGAAAGGAAAACATATTGGCAGACGAATTAAGCAGAAATTTGGCAGATCCTCACGAGTGGAGACTACACCCACAAGTATTTTCAATGATAACTCAAAGGTGGGGATGCCCAGACATAGATCTATTTGCCTCCCCCAGCAATTGCCAACTACAGAAATTTTGCACAAGGACTTATCATTCCCTAGCCTGGAAAGTGGATGCCCTATCATTCAGTTGGACAGCATTGTCAGTCTATGCCTTCTCACCAACACCTCTCTTGACCAAGGTATTACTGAAAGTCAGATCAGAGAGACCACAAATGATCCTCATTGCTCCGGACTGGCCACGTCAGCACTGGTACCCATTACTAAGGACCTTGACTCACAGCCCTCCATGGATCTTACCTCAATCCCCACTTCTGTTGACTCAGCAAAACTCTCAGATCCCTCACAGTCAGCTCAGGACTTTAAATTTAGCTGCATGGAGAATACCTTGAATTATCAATCAACACTTCTCTCAAAGGACGTCCTGAATGTCATTTTGGAGGCCAGGAGGCCCAGCACCAGAAAAACTTACTCAGTCAAATGGAAAAGATTTTGTGCATGGAACCAGACTAAAGGCCAAAATCCTTGGATGCCAAACATTCCTCAAATACTGCAATACTTAACTGAGATGCTACACAAAGGCCTTTCTTTCTCATCCATTAAGATCCATGCTTCAGCCATTTCAGCTCAATATAATACGGATCCTCCTATATTCTCACACCCTTTACTAAGGCAGTTTCTCAGAGGGGTTAAGAATATAAGACCCCCCAGAAAACCCCCAATGCCAGCTTGGGACCTCAACTTTGTTTTAGAAAAATTAACACTGCCTCCTTTCGAACCAGCGTTCTCAGCAGAACTACAGTACTTGTCATGGAAAACAGCTCTGTTGCTGGCTATCACCTCAGCACGCAGGGTCTCAGAACTACAGGCACTTATGGCAGTGGAACCTTTCATCATTTTCCATCAGGACACTCTTTACGAACTAACCATACCTTTATGCCAAAGGTAGTATCCAGTGTGGCTTTGAATCAGACCATTCATTTACCCACCTTTTATCCAAACCCCCAGAGTAAAGGAGAAAGACTCCTTCACTCTTTGGGCATTCACAGACAGCTACGTTAATGTTTGGATAAGACAAATACCTTCAGAAAAACTGACCAACTCTTTGTATCCTATGCTGCAGGTTCACAAGGAAAGGCTATTTCAAAACAGACCATCTCCAAATGGATAGCACATTGTATCCGCTTTTGCTACTCGCACCATGGGAAAGCAGTGCCTGTTAATATTAGGTCCCATTCTACCAGGGCTACAGCAATCTCAGCAGCCTTTATCAGGGGGGTTCCAACCAAGAACATTCTGGAGGCAGCTACTTGGAGTTCAGTGCACACCTTTACCAAGCACTACCACCTTCCATTATACTCTAAAACCAGAGCTGGTTTTGCCACTGCAGTTCTGCAGGGCATCCTAGCTTCACCTAACCCAGTTTAGTACCAGCCACCCATCCATAGCTTTGGGATTCAACCCAAGTGTGATGATTGCAGCAGTATAACATGATGAACATAGTACAGTTTTGTACCTACCATAAATGTAGATGTTCGAGTGTATATACTGCTGCAGTCCAGGGTACCCTCCCACCATCCCCTCTACATACCAGGGTGTTAGTTACAACTCCATTTACATCAATCTATTGGATGCATGTATATATGGTGTATTTGCTAACAGCTAGTACTATTGTTTATCTACTAAGGTATTTTTGCATAGTTATTTGTATTGCCTTCCTAGTTGGGGACACCTGACATCTGGGGCAAGAAAAACTGAAGAAAATAGCGTTGGCTGCCTCTTTTATCCCCCTGTCGCACTGACGTCAGGGAAGAAGCGACGACAACCGACGCTGGACCAAGACTTTGGGATTCGGCTGACTGTGGGACCGCCTGACAGCAGGATAACCCAAGTGTGATGACTGCAGCAGTATATACACTCGAACATCTACATTTATGGTAGGTACAAAACTGTACTTTCTTGGCTGTGACTAAGTATAACTTTTTGTCTTCTTTGACTAAAACTTGTTGCTCCAAAAGCTATTTTTATAGCTAGATGTGTGTGTTGTTGATTTGTGGAAGCTTTTTTGTGCGGCGTTTGTGGCCTTTGTCTTGTTTTTGTCTTGGTATCCAGTTAGCTATCTCCCACGGGCTAGGCCCGTTTCAGTTAGAGGACCTAGTCCTCCCTTGGTTATCTGTTTACCCTTCTGTGTTTGTTTTGGTTTTTGGGTACCTATCCCTCTGGGCTAGGGCCGTTTAAGTTAGAGGACCTAGTCCTTCCCCTCATTTCCTGTCAGTTAGAGGTCCTTGTGTGGTGTCTGCAGGTTATTTTTGTCTCCCGCGCTTTGTGCTGGTGTCTGTTTTGACTGTTGTGTCTAGTGTCCTGCTGACCATGTCCAAGGATACAAAAGAACATAAGCCTTCGGGCTTCAAGAAATGTGCTAAATGTGGTTATAAGATGTCCATTATGGATGGGCACTCTGTGCGTGTTTATTGTTTGGGGGCTATCCACCTTCAGGAGTCTTGTGCGTTCTGTCATGCATTCAGCCCTCATGTTCTTCAAGAAAGGAAGAACAAACTAATTCTGAAGGGACTACTGAAACCCTCCTTCAAGGAAGATTTGGAGAGGTCTTCTAGTGCTAAGTCCTCTCCCTCTAAAAGAGACAAAACATCCAAAGCAAAAAAGCGATCTCCGGCTCCATCAGTATTATCGGAGCCTCCAGAGAAAGTTACTAAGTCATGTAAAAACAAAAACGGTCGTGGGTAAAAGCAAAGTTACTAAGTCTACTGTGGCATCCCCGGCTCCACTGTCTTCGGTGCAAAAGAAAGTTTGTGAGTCGACAGAACCTACATCAGCTCCCAGCCTCTAAGAGTCAGGGGCGGATATACTAGCTCGGAGCCGATCTCCAATTTTTAGACCAGTTTCTCCTCTACACAGGTCTCCTTCAGAGAGGAGGTCTAGATCTCCTACCTTCTCCTCCAGGTCCCCCAGGACACTCTCTGATGTGGATGTGGATAGAGTGGTGCAGAGACTGCTCCAATCACCAGTGCTGGCTAAATTGCTTTCAGCTCCAGCCCAGTCGGCTCCGGAGCCCGTCGCCCATCCATCGTCGATAGATCCTCCACTGAGCAAATCTCAGCCTTTGGAGCCAGAGTGGTTGATGCCGTTTGATGCTTCTAGGTCAGTTCCGGTAGCCCATCCTGGCTTATCAGCTCCGATCTCAGCTCCAACCCCGTCGGCTCCATCCACGGGGTCCAGGACTCATGGTTCCATGGTTGGATCTGAGGGGGAGGTCTCGGGACACTCTTCGGCTCCTAGCCTCCCTCTCGGTGTTTCAGCTCAGGTGAGCCTTACCCTTGATTCGGCTTTGGACCTTGTCCCTTCTGCTCTGAGGTCTTCCACGGTTGGTCGATCTTCGGAGCCAGGGGGACCAGCTTTCGAGGTCATGCGTAGCATGCTGGCCAGGTCCTCAGCTGCATCATACAGCTCTGACACTCTTCCCCCTCCAGCTCCGGTATCAGTCTCTGATCGCTCACTATCTTTGGAAAGTGGAGACCCAAGGCCTCGGGATACCTCCATGAGTGGTACCCAAATTTCTGAGGGCCCCCCAGAGTTTTTGCCTGAGGAGCCACCCAGGAAAAGAATGTGCAAGAGGAAGCACATCGACTCCCAGGAAGGGTCTCTCACGTCGGACACTGACCTCGAGGAATCAGAGGGGTCCCCCAAGTCGTCCTCTGAGGATATCTCTTTCTCTAATATCCTAGAGATCTTGAAGCAGAGAGGCGACTGGCCCTCCAAACCCCCCTCTGAGGAGGAGTCGGTGTTCCCGAAGGCCTTTGGGGCTCAGCCCTCTGCCTCCTGGGTCTCTCCACCCTTTGACGAACTCCTGGATTTGGTTTGTCGAAGGGTGTGGGAAACCTCTGACACTGTGGAACCAGTCCCCAGGAGACCCAACAAATTTGTGTCCACCCCCGCTGACAACGACTTTTTCACGACAGGCATTCCAGTAGATGCCATGTTGGTGGCAGCGGCCACCAAGAAGGAGCTAGCTCACTGAGACTTCATCTGCCATCCACCCCCCTAACAAGGAGTCTAGGACCATGGACCGGTTTGGGAAGCATATGTTTTCTTCAACAGGCTTTACTCTGCAGTCGCTGAATTACATATCACATTTTACATGGCTCCAAAGAGATCTCCTGAAAGAGCTTGGAGATGCTCTGTAGGGTAATGTTTCTGATGCATTGGTACAGAAAGTCAATGCTCAGATGTCTGCCCTAAATTCTGTTGCTAACTCCTCCATGAGGCTGATCTCTTATGCAGCCGGAGGAGCAAGTAGGGCAGAGAGTTCTGGAGTTTCTCTCAGGAGGCACTCCTGGATGTGTCTCTGTAATTTCGCGGAGGCCTTCAAGTCTACATTCACCAATGCCCCATTTGATGGTTCCTCGTTCAGAACCAAGGTGAAAGACACTCTCACTAGGTGCGTGAGCAAGAGGGGAAAACTGTCTGCCGTGCGAGTCCATTTTTCCATGCCTTCTAGACCTTATCTCAAGATCCAGAAGAGTGGGAAATGTGGTTCAAGAAATTGCAGAGGTGTTTTCATGACGCATAGAGTGATTCCCCCGCCAGAGGCAGGGGAGGGGTTGGTAACTCAGGTAGATGCTGCCTTAGAGACAGAGGAGGCCCGCGTAACCAGGGAGACTGTGATTCCTTTCGTGGTTCTCCCTACCAGCGCTCCTGACAGGAGGCCTGACTGTGCATTTCCGGAGCCAGTCGGAGGTCGCATTTCATTATACCCAGAAGCCTGTCAAGACATCATCCAGGACCAGTGGGTATTAAAAATAGTTTCCGGAGAATATCACATTCCTTCTCTTCTCCCCCCCACGATCAAAAGAATCCCAGATGTTCCACCCAATCAAAGGGATTCCGCAGCTTCAGAGGTTATAAAGCTGCTAGAAAAAGGAGCCATCCAGCATGTCCCCTCAGACCAGATGGGATTAGGGACTTATTCCAGATTCTTTTTGGTGCCGAAAAGAACAGGGGACCTGAGACCCATCTTGGATCTCAGCCATGTGAACCTCCACGTGAAGAAGTCCAAGTTCCGAATGGTCACGTTACAATCTATTCTCCCATTGTTGGGAAAAGAAGTGTGGATGTGCTCCATCGACCTCAAGGATGCTTACTACCATATAAAGATGGACAGGGCATCCAGAAGTTATCTACGCTTCTGGCTGGGAGCCAGTCATTTTCAATTTCGTGCCCTGCCCTTTGGTCTCACCACAGCCCCCAGGGTGTTCACCAAATGTATGGCAGTGGTTATGGCTCACTTGAGACATCTGGGATTCCAAGTGTTTCCGTACCTGGACGACTGGCTTCTTTCTGCCACCACCAGGCATCTACTACTACAGACCAGAGACTCCACAATCAAGCTGTGTCAACAATTGGGTATCACTCTAAACTGGGAAAAGTCTGCCTTGTTGCCCTCGCAGCATGTCAACTTTATAGGCGCCGAGTTAGACACCGTGCTCATGAAGGTGTTTTTACCACAAGAAATGATTCAAGGTTTGCAACAACAAGTATACGCGGTGCTCCCTCTGAAGAAAGTGAAGGCAAAAACAGTTCTCAAATTGTTAGGGATGATGGCTGCAACAATTATGCTGGTTCCTCTTGCAAGGCTACACATGAGGCTCCTTCAGTGGCTGCTCTTTGCCCAGTGGTCTCTACAACATCATCTGCTTTCTCATCTCATAGTGATCACAGACAGGTGCAAGCAAGATGTATGCTGGTGGCTTCACACCAGCAACCTCAATGTGGGAAAACTCTTTGTTCCATCCCCTCCTGTTGCCACAGTGACCACGGATGCCTCCCAGATGGGGTGGGGGGGCATTTTCATAGCAGGACAGTCCAAGGCATGTGGCAGGAACACGAGATACATCTGCATGTCAATATCTTGGAGATGAGAGCAGTGCTACTAGCGTTGCAAGCGCTTCAGAGCTTTCTTCCTCTCGGAACAATTGCGATCTACTCAGACAATATGTCAGTGGTATGGTATCTGAACAAACAGGGAGGAACCAATCCGTATCCCCTTTGCAGAGAGGCCATTCGAGTGTGGCAGTGGGCAGTGTCTTCCCAACGTTTTCTTGTAGCAATGCACATTCCAGGGAAGTCCAACGTGATCGCCGACAAGTTGAGCAGAGTTATTCTGATGCCTCACGAGTGTCCCTGAACAGTCATGTTGCGGAGCAGATTTTCTGCAGATGGGGTCAGCCTTGCTGCAACCTATTTGCCAGTCCCCTCAATACTAAGTGCAGCAGCTACTTCACCCTTATCCCCCCTCATGGGGAGTCACCCAGGGACACTCTAGTTCATGACTGGCCCTCCGGTCTACTTTATGCCTTCCCGCCTATTCCTCTGCTGACAAAGGTTATTCAGAAAGCGCAATCCTTGGGAAGCAGAATGATTCTGATTGCTCCACACTGGCCTCGTCAAATTTGGTTCCCCTTTCTCCATCCCTATCTCATGGACGCACCCTGGATTCTGGACCCACTGCCGGATCTACTGACTCATATGTCAGGGCAATTCCATCCCTCTTTTCAAACCCTCCGGTTGGCAGCCTGGCTACTCCACTTCCATCACTAGTCAGGCTTCATCATTTTTCTCCGGAAGTGGTTCATATTCTGTCTTCTTCCCATAAGCCTTTGACCAGAAAGATTTATTCCAGTAAATGGAAAAGATTCTCCATCTGGGCTCATGCAAGACAAATTTGATCTTTATACAGCTCCAATTTCTTCAGTTCTGGAATTTCTCTCCATGCTTTTCAATCAGGGGTCAGCAGTCACCTGGTTCATATTCTGTCTTCTTCCCATAAGCCTTTGACCAGAAAGATTTATTCCATTAAATGGAAAAGATTCTCCATCTGGGCTCATGCAAGACAAATTTGATCTTTATACAGCTCCAATTTCTTCAGTTCTGGAATTTCTCTCCATGCTTTTCAATCAGGGGTCAGCAGTCACAACCATTAAAGTCCATTTGGCAGCTATTTCCACTTTTCACGTCACTATTGAATCCAGTCTAATGACACATAGACTTTGTAAGGCATTCTTGAAGGGCACTATACTGCTATGCCCTCCAGCCTTTGACCCGGTCATGCCTTGGGACCTAAATGTTGTGCTACAGTATCTCACTTCATCCCCCTTTGAGCCTGCTGCTGCTTGTGAATTGAAATATGTGACTTGGAAGACAATCTTTTTGGTAGCCATCACTTCAGCTAGTCGTGTCTCGGAGCTCCAAGTTTTGTCAGTCAGACCACCTTATTTGATATTTCACAATATTTGATATTTGGTTAGTAATCTCAACCAATCCATTGAACTGCCTGTATTTTTTCCAGAGTTTTCTAATAAGGCAGAATTTAAATTTCATCAGCTGGATGTTCACAGACAGTTGTGTTTTTATTTGCATAGAACGAAGGATCTTAGAAAATCGGATCAGTTTTTTGTCTCATTTTCAGAAAATAGGCTTGGGTCTCCTGTTGCCAAAGTGACCTTGTCTAGATGGATCTCTGGTTGTAGTTCTTTCATTTATGCCTCAGGTGATAAAGATTTACCATTTAGAGTGAAGGCTCATTCTACCCGATCGATGCCTACATCTACAGGATTTCAGGCCAGGATGTCTATGGATGATATTTGTGCTGTGGCTACATGAGCATCTCCTCACACCTTTATTACTCGCTACAAATTGGATTTGGTATCCAGAGGCAGATCTTCCTTTGGTTCCACAGTGCTCAGGAGTATTTTCCACTGAGCCTCCCAGGGTTCAGGTGCTGGGGACACTGTCCCACGGGTAAGAATGTAGGCGAGATTGGACTACATAACATCAAGATGTTATGTACTCACCATAACATTCGATGTATGTAGTCCATCTCGCCTCACATTCTTACTTACCCCCACCTTCCCCCATCCTGGGGGACCTAGAGGTTAGGTCTGGTTTCAGTACTCGTTTTATTGTTGGAATGTTCTTCCTTTTCTGTGTTATATGTATGGAGGGTGAGTGAGCTTGCAACAAACAAGATCTGGGTAAAGGGAGCAGTGCAGCATGGGATACCTCTTAGCCCAGTCAATTGAAAGACTTCGAGCTAGAGTATGGCCGAGTCGGAGCCGAGGTTCAGCTCCGAACCCACGGGTAACAATGTGAGGCGAGATGGACTACATACATCGAATGTTATGGTGAGTACATAACTTCTTGTTATAATATAGTAAAGTTGTCAACAGTTATTGTCAAGTCATTGATTTCAATAGTGCTGAGTGCTTGACTTACCAAAAATAAGCAATTTTCAGTGTTTCTAAAACGACAGTTTAGTGGTCACCATGTAGTCATTTTAAAGATTCATTACTGACATGACACCAGCTATACATTTCAAATGCTGTTACATGAGGTATTGCTTTTTCTGTTGTTATGATATCTGCTTTATAGCCATCAGCACACTTTAAAAAAATTAAAAACAACATTAAACAAGACGCGACTTATTACAGAACCCTGAGAAATGGCTATAATATGAGTGATCAGAAATACAAATGATTTTGGTTTGGCCAAAACCTTGCAGTTTGGATATGTAGGTACCACAGCCCCCTGCTTCGTAAAGCAAAGATCAGTTCCAGTGAAAATGTTTTGTTAGTGTACTGATTCATCATAGTATGTTCCTGAAGAGACCCACTAACACTCTTGTTTATTCAGAACAGTAACCTTTGCGAGTTAATTTCTCTTCATAGGCTGATTAGTACTAATTAATTTAACTAGAGCTGATTAAGTGGTAGTAAATACAAAGGTCATGATCCAAGACTCTCCACTTCCTTGTAAATTTGGATAAGAAAAGAGTTTTCCCTAAAAAGGGCATACTAACAGAAATCCATTTATGAGAAGTGATATCAATATATATGTTTCGAGTCTCAGTATAATGGTGCTTAATATTCTTTTATGAACACACTTGCAAAGTATAAAACAAAACAATGTTTTAAATCCTAACTACAACTAAATAAAAGAGTAGGGGATGGTGGGTGGGCATTGCTATTGCAGCAACGAGGAATTCGAACATCTACTGTTATGGGTAAGTTCATTATACTTAACTATATTGTGTACATCATTCCCACTGCTGAAATCGCCTGTAGGCTATATGTACAGATTACCAAAGCCAGCTCAACCTGGGAAGAGGAAGGATATGGCTCCAGGAGCCCAAGGGGAAAATTCTTAGCAAAGCTAGTCCAGGACCTGCAGAAGGAATCCAGTATTCAGTGCTTTGTAAAACTATGTAGAGGACCATTTACCTGCCTCTAAAATGCTTGTAAAGTCCATCCCTTTTCAGTATGCCGTCAACAAAGATAAGACTCAAATAGAATGTGCCTTGATGCAGCTAGTATAACAAAAGAAAATAGTTGATGACAGCCACATGGAAATTGTCTCTTTACACACCTCTTATCCCTTTTGTCCCAAGACAAGAAGTAAACAGCTGATCATCTTTTCTAAAGGACTTAGTTTGCTCAAGATAGTGCCTGAGTTGCTTGTGTCTGTCCAGAGTACAAAGAATCCTTTCTCTCTATTTTTTTAGAGTCTGGATAGAAATCTGGGAGATTGACAGCTTGATTCAAGGTAATCTCTGAAACCACTTTGGGCATAAAACAGGAGTTCTCAATGGGACCTTATCCCTATGGAATATCAGATAGGGCTCACCCACTGTAAGAGCTTGCAACTAACTCACAAGACTTATTGCAAATGTCAGAGCAATGAGAAGAACAGTTTTTCAAGTCATGAATCTCAATTCAGCCTGATGGTCCGGATCAAATAGAGACAAAGTTAACTTTTCCAGCTCCAAGCAACCTGTTTATGAGGAAATTTCACATGTAAAACTCCCTTCAGAACTGGTTTATCACAAGCAGGTTAAAAATAGGAGGATCTGTAGGCAGACATTCTGATATGGTCACAAAATTAACCTTTGTAGCAGAATAAATGAGGCTATTGGATACTAATTTGCCGAAATATCTGAGCACCAGTTGTACAAAAATCCCTGATAGGACTCTGGCTATTGGCTAGGCACCAACTAGGAAACTCTATTCAGCTTACCAATGTATGATTTTCTAATAACAGGTTTTCTGGCTTCCTTTAGTACCTGCTGCACCTTTTCATGAAATAGGTGGCTAAAAAGGATCAAAACTGAATCATCCATGCAGTTAGTTGAAGTTGTTGTGTGTCAAACTCCACCTGTCTTGTGCGAGTGCAATCCAGTCAGTTAGGTATCGTGTGGTAATTGACCATGGTGAGTTCCTTAAGAAGGGAAAACTACTGTTGCCTGGTCCAAAAGGGAGTCGCCACAATAACTGTTGGGGGGGGTGCTACTGAATCTTCATAATTACCATGTATATTAGTAGAAAGGTTGGAAACATGTATAGGAACATTCCCATCCACAGGAATGAAAGATATTTCTGCTTTTTGGGTTTGCTTGCAAGGAGCCCTGCTGCAGAATTTGCTTAGTTGTCTCTTAAGGGAGACAAGCAAATACATTTGAGGTGTTCCCAGAACTGAATTAATTCTTGGAAGACATCCTCATTCAAGTTCCATGTGTGAGGATCTGTCCTACAACTGCTCAGCTTATCTGCCACTACATTTTGTCTGATGAATGTAAGATGCTTGGAGGGTTAAAGAATTGTGCAATTTTACCTCCCAATCTGTCATAGGCAGCCTTCATAGAGGATAAGATCTTGTATCCCTTGTTTGTTTATGTACCACATCACTGTAGTGGTATTTGTAATTGTGTAGAGGTTCCAGGGATCACAGATGATGAAGAGATTTCAAGGCATGGATCACAACTAACATCTTTTTGACATTTATGTGCTTTGGTCTGTCTGAGGAGTTCCACAGACCTTTCAAATTTACTCCTTTGGAAACTGTTCCCCAAGCAAAACTTGAAGCAGCTGGGATCTGAGAAGAGGAGAGGCAGATTTTTTTTTTTTTACTAAAAGCCCAAAACTGGAAATTGATATTCCAGAGAATGCAAATGCTGGATCTATGTATTTTTAGAAAATGGTGAATCTTATGTGTAACCTGGCTAGAGGAATCATGATAATACAATCCAAAGGCGAAATGTCAGCACTCGTAATGGAGATTGCTGACAGACCAAAAAAAAAAAACGCAGGAGAAGAGCAAATCTTGAACATTGCTGTTCTTCTCCTTTAAATTTATTTTTGTCAGGGGAGCAAACCCCCTACACCTCTCATACTTACATATGCAAACTCCCAAGATCGTCATACCAGGGAGAAAAAGGAATATTCCAAGAAATCGCCATCTCATACTTGGCGACTGTTCACTTTCTGTATTTTGGGGCTCATTCATGTGGGTCTAGACTTTTCAAATGGTTGCCAGCTACTGCAGCAGTGAAGAATTCAAACATCTGCTGTTATGAGTAAGTGCAACCTACACAACTTTACTTTCCCAAGTGATTTCAGGAGAAACTAGATTTTCAGGGATAGTGTGGGCAACAATGTGGTTAGGTGTGGTAACATTTGCACTAAATATCCCTGCTAATATATTGACTATTTCCTTGGGATCAGAATGTGTAATTTTATTATCGATGAGCTCAGTTTTCTGCCAGACAGTATTCCTTAATTTTTTTTGACATAACTGAACAAAGATTTGCAGTCTCCTTTGGTATCTGTTGCAAACTTAAGCTCATATCCTGCTTTAAATTTTGTAATATAGCTGTTATTTTCCTTACTGGCATGTTTTAGTATGGTCTTTGTGTTAAGGGGATGGAAATGTCTTGCACTTTTTCATTATTTTCCATTTGTTATATAATTTATTTGAATGGGATTTCCATCAGAGAGGTGAATGCAGCAGCTCTCTCATTTGGGTCTATTTGAAAGGGATTTTTGCGAATTTTACATATGTCTGTTGAAACCTGAAAAAAATTGGTTTGCCCTTGAGAAGTCCCTAAAGCTAGTCTTGTTTTCTTGTTTGTTAATGGCATAATACAACTAAGCCTGAGAGAGATAATTATCAGTTTGTGGTCAGATTTAACCAGGGATAAGGAGATGTGGGGTACAGGAGAGAGCCTTATGGTTTATCCTTAGGGATCACCCACTGAACACTCCGTAATAAACTGGTTGCTGCGGATTTATCGTTTGTGTTTCTTCCTTCCATTCATTTGGATAGTTTTCATTTTCTTATGCTTCTTGGTTGGTGAGACAAGTGCTGACAATGATAATATCTTGGTAGGCTCTCTGCAGGATTTGAATCAATTTATTGGAGGCCTTGCAGCACTAATCCAGGTGCTGTCAGGACAGATTACGGATTTGGGCAGGAATCTGAGTGCCATACCTACCACTTTCAGACTTAACATTAGCGGTTCAGGTCGTATCCATGATACACTGGATAGCTCCATTCCCCCAGATCAAGGGAGCCTTAATTTCACCCCTACACTGTCTACGACGTCTGACACTGAACGTCAAGAGGCAGGGGGCGTTGTCAACAGTAATTTGGAAGGAGTGAGAGGCTTGGCATCTTTTTCACTCGCAGAATGGATGAACACTGGTTTCAAAAGCAAGTTTAAGGATTACAACTCTGGTATCAGTAGCAACAACAACATTAGAACTGTAGATGAGCAGCTTGTGCATCTTGAAAGGGAGATTACAAAATACAGGAAATTACAAATTGAAAATAATTACTTGCGTGAGTGCTTATGAAGGGAGCATATACCCAAGGGTTTGAGGACATGGCGATTCCCTACAGGTACTGTTTATGGCTCTGAATTTTACATTGACTTAATTGTCATGTTTAATAGACATGGTTGTGAACTAGTTGAATCATTAATGAAAGACAATGACAGAGAAATGAATGTGCTTAAAAAGACTATTGATGAGTGTGATGCCATACTCAAAAGTGACTTGTGTTTTCCTTTAAAAATGGATAAGTATAGGGCAATGTTTGTTAACGTTGACAAGTATGTGGATGAGTTAGTTAACAAAAAAGGTAAAAAGTTGGACAGGGATATTAAGGAATATGAGTCTGGTAAGGCCTACCCCCTACCTAATGGTAATTATAGAGGACAACAGTTCAGCGAAAGGGCTAATGTTAACCACGACGACTATGTCAGTCAAGAGGCCATGGGGGAGGTGGACGACGTTTACCCTGAGGTTTCAGTCCCTTTAGAGGTTCCCTTGAGGAGGTCAGAGTGCCTCCAGAATCGAACAAAGCAGTATACACATGGCAGGGAAGTGGAGAACAATGAGAACTACAGGAATTCGTTCTCCTACAGAGGTCGGGGGAGGGGGGAGAACAGGTGGTGAATGGTTTGAATACTCAGATGTCAGCCAATATTATCACCAATAGTGATGGTGATTTCAAGATTTTCAACTTAAGTGATGCCAGTGTGGGCACACAATGGACTGAATTGTTTCAAAAAGGGCTTAATTTTGTTCCCACGAGGATACCCTCCATTAAAACCGCTTTACTGGAGTTAAAAATCTTTGTGAGGAAACTCAATCTGAAAGTGTTTTTTGAGAATGAACCTAGTCCCATACAATGTATTCAATGTAAAAAATCCAGTACGTTTAATCCCCCCTTGTTACCCTATGCTGCAAGTTTTTGAAAATGTATGTGCTAACCAAATTAGAAAGTTGGTTAAGCGCAGGAAATATGAGTACATTTCCAATCTTACTAAAGAAGAAAATGATTTACTTAAACAGATTTGTGACAACAAAAGCATTAGGGTAATGAAACCAGACAAGGGAGGGGGGTTGTGGTTATGGAACAAAGGGCCTACGCAGAAAAAATGTTGACACATTTGTATAGTGAAAGTTACGAACAGACATCAGTCAGTGAGCTCAATATAGCATACAGAAATATTGACATCACTTTGAATGACTTGTTAATGGATGGTCAAGTCACTTGTGAATTTAACTTTTTACAGCAAAAAACACCTCAGATACAGACAATATTCGGTATCCCTAAAATTCACAAAAATATTGTTGACCCCCCCCCCCTTTGAGACCTGTTGTTGATGCCAAGGCATCAAATACATTTAACTTGGCGAAGTTTGTTGATTTTCATTTTAAAAATGTGTTGGAAAAATATCAGCATGTCTTTAGGGACTCATGGGACTGTTTGAGTAAAATAAAAGATGATTTATATAGTGAACAGTTGATTTTTGCAACCATCGATGTACAGGATTTATTTAACGTTATTCACCCTGAGACAGGTACATTGTGGTTCTCTGATTTTTTATGTTCCAATACCAATTTGGGGCATGATATGATTTTAATGTTCAGAACACTTATGGATTTAATTCTTGATAACAATTTCATTGTGTTTGACAATCAATATTTCAAACAAAAAGTTGGAGTGGCAATGGGGGCAGCGTGTGCCCCCTTATTTGCCAACATTGTTTTAACACAATGGGAATGCA
Organism: Protopterus annectens; assembly: GCF_019279795.1. Classification (NCBI taxonomy): domain Eukaryota; kingdom Metazoa; phylum Chordata; order Ceratodontiformes; family Protopteridae; genus Protopterus; species Protopterus annectens. The sequence goes on along the minus strand of NC_056735.1, from coordinate 1,252,597,678 downwards.
ATGTGGTATTTAAGAATGGTTTATTTAAGTGTTGTAAATTTTACGGCCGATTTTTGGAGGACATCCTTATATTTTGGGAAGGTTCACTAGAAGGTTTAGATATGTTTTTTGACTTTCTGAATGAAAGTACAACCTTCTTGTCCTTCACTATGGAAGCTTCCATGGATAAAGTTCATTATTTAGATTTAGAAATTAAGAAGGATGTTGTCAATAAATGCTTTATTTCCACCATCTATAGAAAACCCACTTTTTCTAATACCTTATTACATTTTGACAGCTGCCATCTCCCTCACCAGAAAAAATCACTTGTGAAGGGACAGGCTGTGAGGTTGGCAAGGATGGTGTGTGTTTTCGAACAATTTACAGAGGAAATCGGGACATTGAAGTTTATGTTATTAAGAAGGGGGTACCCCAATTCATTCACTTGACCCTATATTACAGGAGGTCACTAGAAAAAGAATGGAAGGGCATTTTTTTCCTCTTTTAGGAACTAATGTGGAAGCCACAATTCCTTATAATGCAACAAGTGCTGGTACCAACCAGGATTCAGAGGTGGGAGAAAGGGGCTTTAACCGGGCCATGATTATCACATTTAGTCCCTCATTTAAGGACATTAAGGAAGTCATCAACAACAATTGGTGTATATTAATGGATGATGAGGAACACAAAGAAAAATGGGACATAAGCCATTGGTTGTGTATAAAAGAAATAGCAACTTCAAAAACATTCTAGAAACTAATACTTCCAGAGGTAGGGGAGGTAGTATGAAAAAATGTGGGCACTGTCCACAATGTTGTCACATTATGGAAACAGACTCTATCCACATTGAGGGGTATGATGAAGTAAATTTGAGACAAAAGTTCAACTGTTTGACCAAATGTTTAATGTACATAGCAATTTGTCGGGTATGTGCAAGGTTTTACATTGGTAAAACCAAAAATGCTCTCAACAAGCGGATATATCAACACATGTATGATATACGTAAACTAAGTTTGAGTAACGCTTTGGCTAGTTATGTGTTTGAATGTAGTGGTCACTCTTTCAGATTTGCAGGTCTGGAACAAATTGTTGATAAAGACATGAGGGGTGGGCTAAAAGACATGTTTTTGGAATACATGGAATTAGTGTGGCAACTTCGTGCTAATGCCATGGCCAGCCCCAGTCTTAATGAGACCATATCTATATCCAGCCTACTGAAATTAAAATCTGAGCTTCACATGTGACCATTTTGTAGTATGTTTATACACTTGGGATTTTGTCATGGTGTGTATATTTCATATACACACATTGGTATACTTGTGCACATAAAAGTGAACCTGTTAAAATGAACAACAGTCCACCTTGGTTTTTATAGGGGCTATACAGAGATTTAACCAAGGACTTAAAATTCATGTACACAAACAATTCACGGTTATGTGTTTTATTACGCAAAGTTTTATTTATTATGGCATAATGCACATGCTATATAAAATGGGCACATATGCATTTATTCATATAGTTATTTGCTTAATAATTATTTAGGTTATATATTGTTACAACAGTTTTAATTTATTTGATTTGATTTTGATGTCAGTAAAATGCTGTTTTATTATTGGTGATGTTCACATTACATAAATTATATAAATTATACATTATATATGTATGTTTGGTATTTTTAAATAGTTTCACTTAATTCAGTCAATTTTTTATTAATTAGGGGGAGTGGTATTGTGACCATGTGATATTGTGTATGGTATATAAGTATGTTACAGCTTTTTAATGGTGTTTCTGATGAAATCTGAGGCTTAAGGCCGATGAAAGCGCTTAAACAATAAACTGGTTGCTGTGGATTTATCGTTTGTGTTTCTTGCTTCCATTCATTTGGACACTCAAAAGTATCTTATAAAACAGGCTATGAAAATTGACCAGTCAGATTGCTGTCTATCTGTTCCATTCAGAGAAGAAAGCTAGTGATGGCCATCTAGGCCTTGCATTGTCACAGACCTCAACTTCCTCATACACATCAAAATCCAAATGTCTTAAAGTCATTTAGCAAGGAAAAACTATTAAACAGAGAAGTACTTAAAAACAATAAATCAATAAAAAATGCTGCAACTCCAACTCAAGTACATTACAAAGGCTTCATAAAGATAATACAAAATAAAAAAAACAGGAATCAGGACTGTGACACAAATTAAACAACTTTTCAGTAATAAAAGTTCTAAAAACTCAAGTACATTACCTAATCGGTAACAATAAAAGTTATCTGAAGAAAATGAAAGCATAAAATTCTCAAAGGAAGGGACAGGAAGTAGATGACATGAAGCAAAAACAGCAGTCCCCATAGCACCAGGAAACAGTAAATCTGTCATAGTCAAATTACATACACACAGAAATGCTGTAGAAGATAAGGACAGGCATTTTTTGACCGTACAGTATGCAAAAGTAAAACACTGTAGGAGTACAAAATCATAATAAAAATAGGAAACATGGACTCTGAAAATTTACTGAAACCCAGTTAAATAAAGGAAACAAACATACCATCAGCTAAACTAAAAAGTAATAGGGTTGGAGGAAGCAACAGTGCTTGCATTAATTTCTTTTTTTTTAGATCTTGGAAGTTGCCAACAAAATGTTTACCCTTGTGAATATTTTTAAGGTGCAGTAAGCATACTGTCATCCAAACTAACTTAAAAAAAAACTTGGGGAAAACATTGCTGCCTGCATATATATGTCTTTTTGGAGCTGATGTAAAATTCAAACTGCAAAAAATGTACACAAGTCCATTGTGTAACAGCAATAATGCTCTTGGGGTGTATGTGCAGTACAAATATTACAGCATGCCAAAGGATTGTTAGCATGCATCTTTCACGTTCATGCCACACAACTCTCCTAGGCATGCAGTAATATCTGTATCACACACCCACATACCCTTTTGTCTTATTGCATGCCTATTAATTTTCATTCATTGTATGGTTATTGTGTTGCTCCTACAAGTGTTTGAGTTACACTGTATATAGTCCTGTAATGTATGCTAATTTATACTTTATTGAAACTGTCTCCAAATGCCTTCACAGTAATTAGGTTTTACCCAAATCAACCTACTAGATAACAAAACAAAATAAAAGTCAGTAAAAGCTCTGGATGAGTAGGGTTCATTGTCCTTCTGGTATCACTTTTTTTTTTTGCGTTTTCCTAGCTAAGTCTTGCAGCTGTTTTCTGGGGATCAAAATTTAAGACGCATGTTCTGGTAGCACCTGGAAGATAGTATCTTTGGCACTGCATAGCTGTTTGTGCTGCAGTGTCATTACCTAGGAAATTACACATTTTCAGCCCAGAATTTAACTTACATGTTCCAAAAGATCTCATATTACACACAAAAATGTCTGATGAACATGTACAAATTACCTCTTCTGATTATTGTAGGCTAGAGCAAGTGTTTTAGCTGACACAGGAAGGTATAATGGCATACTTACCCGTGATTGTTGATGCAGATGGCCTCAGTGTTTAGACTGTAGCAGACTTGGTGGTATAATACTGTTAGCTAGACAGGAGGCCTGCATGCTTAGTATGCTAATGCGTTGATGTTAATTGGTATAATTTGTATCTTAAAGAGGGTTCATAATCATTGTATAATTCACTTCTCCCCAGACAGAGAAGCCCATGAGTGGTCATGATGGATTTTGGACATTATTTTAACATGGACTTGGACTTTATGAACATTTTTACATAGAAGATGACAACAGCCCATTTCTGTCTGGAGACCAGCTGTACTCACCTCAAGTCAAACTGCACCATTTTAATAAATGACAGGTCAATATTTTGTTGTTAAATCTGTGAGATTCATTTTGTAAATGTCTGCACTGAAGATGCTTTCTGTGTGCCTTTATTGTATAAATATTTTTAAATGGTGAATATGTTAAAATTGTTAAAATTACACAGTTTTGTTTTGTAGGTTTCCATTACAATGTACATTATATTGTATATACATTTTTTTACTTGCACAATTTAATTTGTATTCACTCTTGTTAATATCATAAAGTCCCAAAGTTTACATACTTGGGGTTACGTCTGTATGCATAAACAACATGATTGTCCATAATGAGGTTATTTTGGTGCTTCCCATAATTTTCTCTTAAAAGTTTGAGTAAGGAACTCTAACCATTTGCATTGGCAATACCTTGTTTTATTCAATGGAACAAAATGGTAAAAAAGTTAAACATTTTAAGAAATTGTCATTAACAATATACTGAATTTAGGCTGATGATTGTAATTCTGATAATTGACCAAAGTGCTCTAAAGCCTTGACCTGTTTATGCAGGCTTAATGGCATGTGTTAAATATTAGCATCCACAATATGCGTGCATGTATTGCTGGTAGTGTCTATCATGAGTCTTGGCTGCAAACATGAAGAACTTGAAAATTAAGCTATTGAGCTTTAGAATGAAGGAATATGGGGGACAAGGCATTTTAACATAGGAATTAGTAATTTGCTTTGTGTAATTGGAAGAGCACAGAGAGGATGCCTGGCCAAGAACAGAACCTCACCAAGTACTGATCTAGCACTGTAAGTAACATTGATTTGAGTGTATCAAAAGAATTGTTTAAACATATTTGAGCTTACATAATGTACCATGTACATGAATGAAAGCTATTATTTCCACTTCTAAATCCAGCTGTGAATCAATACCATGTTAACTCATCATCTGTTGTATATTTTTTTACTCTTGGCTGTATCCTTTTTATTGAATTTTGGATGTCTGATTAATTTGCTGTCTGCACTTAAGAAGTCAGTTGCTGCTTTAAAATACAGAAGTTCGCAAAACCAGTTATTCATTGTAATAAACATTTGTGTAAAAAAAAAACTCCTTACCTGTGGATGCAGAACACTACAATATGTTTGTAATTTATATGGGTAAGGCAGTACAATAGCACAGTGTTTTATGACCCACCCTCTTAATGCAGCTCATGTACTGAATGTGTATTCTGGGAGGGATTTCAGTATTTGCAATTGCTACCACTCACGTAAAATAACTGCTCCATGAACAAGTTTATTAAGAATTATTGTCTTATCAACACTGCAGTGTAAATTGCATTTCATATAATAAAAAATATACTAAATGCTTAGTGAATGAATGTTCACTCTAATAATTGTTTGAGTTAGTACCACTATACTCCTAGTATTCCTCAAGCTTTATCAGTGCATGTAAATGATATGTGTTTTAGAAGTGTGTGAGCATCATGCAGGTATGCACAGCTAAAGAAATGTCTGTAGTAGAAAAGGCTGTAGCAAACGAGTTGGCGCTTCATTTTTATAAGAGTTTTCACAGAGTTATTGTTGGAAAAAGTAGAAAGATGTTCATCATATTTCTACAGTTGCAGTAGTGATTACCTCTAGGGACTTATGTCAGAGAAGGCCAAATATCCAACCTGATGTCCAGTGCTTTTTTCTCAGTCATCCCTCTCCTGGCTGGATGGATGCCTTCCCACCTGGATATCAGTACATTAAGTGGTATAAAAAAGGCATCCACCAGTGCCATCTTTCATTCTTCCCTGCCTCATTATGAGTCTAGATCATTGTATATTGTGCTAGCATTCAGCAGCATTTCATTGGTTTGGCCTGGATTCCAAAGATTCAGTTAAGTACCCCACTGGAGAACCATTCTAATCTCTTTGACTATATTATGCATGTGTATTTACAGCTGTTATAGTTTTTTGGGGGGTTTCAGTTATAGATATCAGAAGTTAAAGTTTGTAAGTACATTTCATAAAGACTTTCTCACACACCGTGTATTTTTTGGGCCTATAAACATGATGTCACCAAGAGCCCACACTGTGCATGCTTAAACCAGAAGACTGTTATATGGAGAGTAAGGTTTCTCCAGAACTATCTGAACCAATGAAAACTGCATGCCTTGACCAAGGCCACTATGGTGTCATCCAAGTCTACCATAGATGCACCACAAAAAAGGAGAGTGGTGCTCCCATTTGAAGAATGTACAGTAGGAGGGTGATATTCTTTTGGAGATCAAATATCTCCCTGGACTGGAGAGTGTGTGGTCTGGTGAGATGTCTTTACAGCTCCTAACCTGACTTCTACAGATTGTACTGAAGGCCTCTAGCATTCCCCATTAGGAGACTGCCATGAGTTCAGAAGACAGTACACTCTCCCAAGCCAGAAATACTCCATTTGATTGATCTGGATGCTTCCCTGTGGGTTACTGGTTCTGACACCCATAGCTTGATTTCTAAGTCTGAGGGCAACCCCAGTTCTAAAACTGAGGTAATTGGCATCTGTCTACTTGAGGGGAACAAAGACAGCCACTCCAAAATCCGGGCCCAAGACTTCTAGACAGCAGACTTCCACCATCTTGCCTCATTATGACATGGGTGGACCTTCGTCCCTTTCTGCTTTCTCAGACCCATCTCAATACATAATAAAATTGCTCCAGTATTTTCTACACTTAAGAATTAACAGTCATCTTAATTACAACAGTCCATGTTGAGAACTCTAGACTTAAGAGAAGAAAGGAGACATCCCCTTTGGGCAGTCAGATTCCTCTGACTCAGGAATGTATAATCTGTAATGCATGGACCAAATGTCTTCATTTCAGAGTTTTGAATCAAACACTGAGGATTCCTTATCCTTTACCACCTCAACAGAATGAAGCATTTACTAGTACATCTTTGGAGATCAGCTCCTAAGAAACCAGACATTTTTTAGAATGGTGCATTCCTATTAATATATTTATAAAGCATCCTGCTGCTGATCTAACCATGGTGACTATGGATACCAGCAAAGCCCCTTCTAGGGCTCCAACCAAGAACCCACTTCCCAGTGACTAGGAAAGGGAAATACTACACCTCCTTGGGAAGGTCTACACCTCTTACACCCTGGCCTCAGGGCTCGAATTGCTAAAGTCACATGGTGAAGTAGCAAGGTTCACAGCTATCTCTGTTAAAAGGTATGTCTGAAGAGATGCCAAAGCTCTAGGGTATTAGTGCTAGACCTATGTAACTTATCTTCACAGGTAGCAAAGCATCTCATCAAATACAGGTATGATACTGTTGTATGTCATGTACAATGTCAGCTTTGAGATCAGTGATATGGAAACATGCCTGGTGAGAACTACCATCCCCACTGGACCACTTAAAACTGAACACTTCAATATCCCACTTGAGAAGGAAGTGTTTTTTTTTTCTGCCCCTACAGAATAAGTTTTTTTTTTTTTTTTAAGCTGGAGGAAAAGGGCAAGACTCTCAGTTAGTGAAACAGGTGATTCATTAACCCGTGTCCATCTATATTAGAAATCCTACAAAAAATTTACCCCAGAGGCAGAAAAAAGGAAAACAGATTAAGTGGTAGAGAGTCCACTACAAGCAGAAATGGCAGGACCAAAAAAAGGAAGCCTGGAGTCCCTCCATGCCAAGACCACAGGAGAGAACAGAAACAGAGTTTGTCCATCCTTCACTCCCACCATCCCAAATTTCACCACAACCCCCGTTCTCCAAAATTCAACATTCAAAAAATGGGAGGGAGGTCACTTGGACCTTTTTGTGAGTGAGTGAGTGGGGGAGGAGTCACAAAAGACACTATGATGCCAAAATCATAGCCCAAGGTGCAGACTACATTCCATTTAAAAAAAATGCTCAAATTCCAAAGGAATTTGGTACATTTCTAATAAGGTCTCTTGTGGCAAAGGGCAATAGAGAGAGTACCACATCTAGAAGAAGGCAAATAATTTTCCCCAAGACAATTCATGGCACTAATAGAAGATGGCTTTAAGAGGCCAGTCTTAGCTAAACACGTTTCTGAAGGTTGCAAATTGCAGAAGGCCTGACTTGCAAACTTTCCTCCTTCCCACCTTCCCCAAAGTCTTCATGCTAACATTGGCTCTGCAGGAATCCTACCTCTGTATACCACTGATCAAAGCAGACAGGCAGTTCCTCATCTTTAAATAGGAAGATCCCACTTCCAATTCACTTCCTTGCCTTTTGGTTTTTCTAATGCACCCAGGGTATTTACAAAATGGCTGGCTCCAGTAATTGCCATTTACATAACCTACCTGTATCTGAACAACTGCCTATTAGGAGTAATAACTCGGGAAGCCCTGCACTTCAACCTTTCATGCTTTAAGATTCTGAGACTCTCATGAATCTTCCAAAGTCCCAGCTGTTTCACAAAAAGCATACATTGTTCTTTGGGGCCATAGCTTGAAGCTGGACATCAGAAAGCCTTTATGCCCAGGAGAAAGTGACTTTTCTCAGCCAGTAACAGTAACAGCTCAACCACATCTAAGGACATTGAGCTATTTATTATTAATTATTTTATTAATGTTTGTTTACTGGGGTGAATGAAAGGGGAAACAAGTGCCCATTTTCTACAGAGGCCCAGGGAGAACAATTCTATACGTTCCATAAGATGTTACAACTTTTTACAGAGTAGTATCCCCTAGCCAGACTACACATGAGGAAGTTCCAGTGATCCCTAAAAAACAGATGGTGTCAACATCTGGCCTCCCTGCCTATCCTGTATTTAAAGGAACTCTCAAGTTGGGCACAACAAATGAGCCAAACCTAAGAATCCCATTCAAACTGAGGACAGTTACCCAGACATTAACCACAGGCAAGACTCCTCAGCCACTGGCACAGGTTACAAAAGAAGACATATCAGTGTAAAGAAGATAGAAGTGATTCTGTCAGGGTTGCAAAACAAATTTGAAAATATGCAATTATGTAGATTTTCACAGGCAACACTACCGTTATGCAGTAGATTACTATTTATGCAGGCTAGACATGAAACAGTGATTGATATTCATTAGGTCAGTGTTTTGCAGTATCATAATCAATGTTCAAGATGCTTTCCCTTCTGTCTCAGTTACCTTTCATCCCATGTCTTAGTCTTTTGCTAACCTTGATTTAAATGATCTGTATCATTACATCCCAGTTCTCAGTGACCCCAGTTTTTTTTTTTTCAGATTTTTCGAGTTTGGCTTAAATTTTCAGTTCTGTAGCTTTCCAGTTGAGCTATCTACAGCTCCAAGGGTGTTCATGGAATACCTGGCACCAATAATAACTCATTTCTGGTAGCAAGGCATTCACATTTTCCTTATTTATATGACTGCCTTATATTTGCAGGCTCATTTCAAAACGTTGGGGATCTCTAACCAGGGTAAAGGACCACATTCTCAGTCTGTGATTCTGGATGTATTTACAGAATTCTTCTCTCATTGTTTCTCACAGGATAGTATTTCTGGGATGCTTTCTGGATACATCTCTCATGAGGGCTTTTCTTCCTCAGGACAAAGTAGACCTTTACAAAGAACAGTTTCTGGTTTTCTCCAAGAAGCCCCTGAACTCACCCAGGGAATATCGCAGGATTCTGGGTTCCATGACTTCCACACATTCCATGATTAATCTTGCTAGACTTCTCATGAGAAAATTTCAGTGATTCCTCAAATCTGTTTGGACTCAACACTAGCACCAACCATCTCTTCAGATCTCATTGTTGGGGGGTTTATCAAGTGGGAGTTGGTCTCCCCTTTTTCTTTATAGCTCCTAATTAGTCTAAAATCATAGATGCCCCAGACTTTACTTGGGGAGCTGTTTCTAATGGAGGTGAAAGTCCAGGGTATTTGTCCCAGGTAGCAGTGATGCTCCCTTCTGTTGAAAATGATTGAGTAATTGCCAGAAGCTCTTTCTTAAAATGGGCTTACACAAGACAGGAGTTGTTTGATGCAACCCAGCTTTCAACTTCTTCAGTTTGGTGCTTAGATGATAGAGTTATAATAGTTTTTAGGCGATAGATTTCTGAGGATGTGCAGCAGGTATTAAAAACGGCTAAGAAACGTGCTACTAGAAAATCACATATGGGTAAGTGGGAAAAAATTCTAGTTGGTGTCATATTAAGAACAATGACCATTTTAAGGCTCAGATGCCTCTGGTTCTACAATATTCATGAGAGTTATCTTTTGGCCTTAACTATCAAGATTCACCTTTCATCCATCTCTGCTGATCTGCCCATCAAGTCCGCATTTCTACCTAGCCTCAAGTCTCAACATTTTTGAAAGGGATTCTGAATATCCATTCATCAATAAAACAGATGCCCAATTCTTGGGACCTTAATTGTGTTGTACAGAAACATATTCATTTTCCATTAGAACCAGCTTACCAAGCTGATTTGAAGTTCTTAACTTGAAAAACAAAATTTCCTCAATGCTCTTACCTTTTTAAGGAGAATATCTGCATTACAAGCTCTTATAATTAGCCAACCTATTTATTTTTCATACAGATGGGTCATCTTTATGAACAATTTCATTTATGCCTAAAGTGATTGCAGAGTTTACTTTGAAACAAGCTATTTATTCCCTTGAGTTTTTTCCAAATCCCAAAAACTTAGGAAGAAAGGATTTTACATATTCTGGATGTCCACAGGCAACGTAGATACTAAAACCTTCAGGAATTTGAATCAACTTTTTATTTCCTTTGAAGGTAAGAAGAATGTGCAATTGTGGTCAAAACGAACAATTTCCTGATGGTTGTCTCATGCTATTGTGCTTTGTTATTCACACGATGACAAGTCACTTCCGGGTGAGCTCTGGGCCCATTATACCAAGGCTTAGGTGGCTTCTGTGACTTTGTGGAAATTAGTGTACTCTAGAAGTATTTTAGAGACCACAATTTTCTCCTCTGTGCATAGTTTTACAAAAGATTACAAATTAGATTATTTTTCCGTGTCCAAAGTGGGTTTTGCTAGGACGATTCTCCAGATGCTCCTGGACTCTGACCTTTCTTTTTTTCTCCCCCCTTTCTTTTTAAACTGTGCTAGTCTACGAGTATAGCTCAGGTTACTGCAACAGTGATCTAATGATGAACACAGTACATTAACGTACCACAATATTAGATATTCAACTAGATCACTGTTGCAGAAGGGTCACTTCCCCATATCCCCTATTTTGGGGTTATGATTTTTGCCAGTGTGTGGATATTTTTATTTATCCATATTTTCCTAACATATGCCTAAAGTGCAGGAATCTAGCCTACTTAGTATGGGGCAAGAAAGTTCTGAAGGTTTGAAACCCTAACCATGGACTTCGAACTGTTCTCCCTGAACCCTTGAGCAGTCAGGGCACATGGAAGGTGCCCCAAAGCATTGGATGTTGGCCAGTTGTCATATCCTTAGCAGGCTATAAGCCATATAGTTTAGCCTACTGCTGCAGTGATCTGTTCAAACATCTGTTATGGTAAATTAACTTACACAGCTGTATTTTTCTAGCCCAGGAGGTAGGTATGATCCTCAGGCAATCCTATATCCCTTCTAAGGACAGCATGATTTCAGAAAAGATGCTGACCCAAACAAATGGATGTAAGGGATATTTTTCTGTATCTGGTACATATGTGGGGTGTGCAGAAGCCTCCCCTTTTGCTTCTCCTGAACAACTACAAACATTTTGCACAAAAATACATTTTCCATGGATCTGGAAAATAGATGCTTTCTCCATTAGCTGGACAGGCCTATTTCTGTATATCTTTCCTCCAAACCTCTGGAGATTACAAAATGTAATGAAGGACAAGCCAAAAATGCTACTGATAGCTCCTTTGTGGCTGAGACAACTCTTCCTCCTAATGACCATAAGGATATAGCTTGTACTGCTGCTTCAGCATATGTGCCCCTTTACCTAAAATAAGGGTACTCACATAGGTTCATAGCGAAGTATAGGCATTTTAAGCCTAGCCAGTTTCCCTTTTGGTACCTGAATTAACCAATCCCATTTGGAGTTAGATTAGCCTTACCCATCCCATGTTGATGATTATATATTACCCACAGGGAGAATAACTGCAATCATACTATATATAATTTGAGGAGAACCATGTATGGGGTAAAGCACTTAGAAACTGCCTGAGTCCATTTGTAGTACAGGAGCAATTCTGGGGTAAATTTCTTGTTTATCCTTCCAGAGATCTAAGTTGTACTTGAATATGGATATGGCCTTGTTTTATGTAGATGGGGAGTCTGTTGTAGAACAGCGGTATCCTGTGTGGGATCCCTATCAGTTGATTGAGTTTTCAAAAACTCAAAATCCATATGATCAAGACCTTATGACTGAGCTTTTGAAAACTCAGAGCTTTTGAATGGAGATTGCAGTACAGCGAGGACTGGGAAATTTAACCTTTTCTTCACTGTAGTGCGATCTCTGAGTTGGTATATATAATTTTCAGGGGGGGTTGTGCAGGGGGGCTTTCCCCCCTGCATAAACATAAAAAAAGTAGATTTTTGTTTTGTTTCTTTGTTTTTTTTTTTATGATCAGAAATGTGATCATATAGTCTTGACCATATGAATTTTAAGTTTCTGAAAACACAATCAGTTGACATAGATCCACTATTGAGATGTACCCATATCTCCAAACCATTCTGTTGATGCTGCAGAAGAGATTTAGATCCTTAGACCAATTATTTCTGATGGCATATGACTTACTAATGTACAGTAGGTCTATCAGTATTTGGTTGAAGGATGCCTTGTATGCCAAACACAGGTCACCTCTTAGGAATATGTAGGATACTGAGTATAGTGATAGGGCTTTGGTTCTGTCCATGTAGGGTAGGACATGTTATTTAGACACTGTATCCCCTTAGTTAAGGTATTTCCGTGTGTGTTTCTGGACAGATACATGCCAAAGGGGGCATTATACTTGCCCTAATGAGGGCTAAATAAAGGGGGACAATAACATCCCTAGATCTAAACACAGTCCCTTTGTTTGTAAGTTACGCAATGTAGAAGGCTTTCTTGTGACAGTGGACACGTGCACCTCAACCTGATTAACTTAAGGTGAAATGCATGGATGATCTCTCTCATTCCCTTCAGGCACATGCTTTCTGTGTCAAGCAAGACTAGGAATCTAATACAAGGAATTTGTACCTGGGAAAAAGATGTTTCCTGTGGTGCCAAAGGAGATGCCAAGACCAGACTTAGTCCTTGGTGTCCTTTGTCCTCGATTACCTGTCTCACCTGTTTTTAACATCTTTATAAAACATGACATTTTTAAAAAGTGACATAGGTACTTGGTACAGTATTTGAAAAGAAAACAAATTGTAATAATATTTCCTTTGTTTTCGTGCAGTATTTGTACATGTTTTCTTTTTAACAACATCCACACCTCCATTACATAAATTGCTCTGTTCCAGTCTTCCCTTAAATTTCGCTCCTTAACCTAACCACTCTTATGCAAGTATTGTTCTTGGAAATTCCATTTATTTCTATGTAACTTGTTCCTTCTCTTTTCTAAAGGTCCTACTTCCTATTCCTTTATCTCCTTTAAAATATGTATTACTTCAGTTACAGCTCATTTAGATTTTGATTTCCATTTTTTAGTAATTGCTTTTTTTCAGCCAATAGCATTAAACTTCACACAACCTTACTATGTCTTTGGGCAGTTCAGACTGTATATCCCAGCTGAAAAGAATCGGTTCCTTAGTTAAAAACATTTGCTTCACCAACACTTTAAAAAAATTCCTTACAGAGGAATTTGTCAAAATCTGCCAACTCTTTAAATTCCCAAAAAATGTTTCCAATTACCATCTCTCTCTCTTTCCCATCACACTTCCAGCATTTGCTCTCTGAGGAAAATTTCTGATATTTGCTTGAGGTATAAAAATATCTGTGAAAACATTCCAAGCAAAAATCCTAAATCTTCTGTACTTTGCTGCATACTACCTGTTAGACTTCTTTAAGTATTGAAGTTGCATGTATCTGTCATTTTACTATGCTTACCTTGAAAACACCCAAGCTCTTCCAAATTACATGTGAAGCAGCTTCTCAAAGGAGTCATGTCCATCTGTTAATCCTTAGATTGCCTCCTTTTATCGAGCTGTTGTTGTGCAACTCATATAGCTACTGTGGAAAAAAATGTTTTAGTGGCTATCAACTCTACTAGAAGTTTAAAACTATGGGCACTCTCATGCAAGGATCCTTATCTCATCATCCTGAAGGGGATAGAGTCACTTTATTTCAGTAATGAAAGAAGAGTTAGTGTTGAGTGAGTTATCCAGGAAAAGAGCTGTTCACTTCTCTGTTTTTACCCTACCATCCACCACACCCCCAAAAAAGAGGGAGAGAAAGTAAAGACCTTGCTTTCCCTAGATGTACATAGATAATGGCAATTTTATTTGGGCAAAACAAAAGATTTGTGTCCCTTGCTCAAAGTAGGGAGGGCAGACGTGTTTCTCATTAAACTATTTCCAAATAAGTAATTCATTGCATCTCTTTCTGATATTCATTCCATGACAAGACTGTCCCAGGGCAAATGAGTTCACATTTTATTGGGGCCACTTTTGCCACCACTGCTGGAATTCCTTAAAGGAGTCATTGCACATTCCATTTTGAAAGTAGCTTCCTGGCCATAATTTCAGTCTTTTACAAAACTCTACAACTTGGATAGCTGGAGGACTTTGCCATAGCCATTTTCTGGGACTCATACAAACCATTCCTTTTCAAGTCCAGCCCTCCTCCAAGGCTCACATGCTTTAAGAATCCTGCCAACAGTTTACACCCTACTACAGCAGTAAGATGAACAAAGTAAAGATGTATTAGGACCTTACAGTACTGTATTTGTGGGTGTTCAATCCACTGTTGCAGTAATTTTCCCTCCCTCACCTTTCCTTGAGTCTCTGTAGGGTTGAGGCCGGTACCTACATATTCTTAGTCCTTATCCTCCCTCTTTTTTTCACATTTACATGATTATAGTCCTACCCAGGTTAACCTAGTGTCTAAAGAGGCAGATTACCAGCTCCCTTCTGGTTTGGTAATCCTGGTAGAGGTCAGCTTTATACAGGAATTTTGACATGGTCTTGTCTCGGACCTCACCACAAGTGTGAACCACAGTAAGAAAAAGAGAGAGATGGCATTGTGGATATTCCACTTATACCACTGATTTGTTTATGTCCAGGTAGGAGGGTGTCAGCCCAGCTAGAAGGTTTAAGGGTGCAAAGGTCTTGAAGTCAGACCAGACGTTATGCATTCTGCAACAGAAGTCCTGAGGTGTCATCACCATTGTAACAGTGGACACACTGGAACATCTAGAATTATGGCAGGTTCTAAGCACAGCTGTACTTTTACTTTAATACCACATTTGCCAGTAGGTTGAAGTGTTGATTGTAATTTTTGAACTTTAGATGAAAAAAGAAAGAAAAATAAATCAGTATTGAACACACTACAATGTGAAAAACATCTTGCACTGTCATTCACCAGGTGAAGTAAATGTCACTGTATGATATGAGGCTGCAGTTTGGTGCTGTTACTCTAAACAGGTTAAACATGTGAAACACAGCTGATGTGAGATTCTTGCATGGTTATTTAGTGTCTTAGCAGAGCAACATAGAATTAATTGGAGAACAGGCAGCATTTACAAGGATTAACATGCATTTGATTCTTATTTAGAGTAAAGCATTTGTTGGGCTCTTCCTTTCCAGGGTAATTTCCAACATGTAGTAAAAAAAAGAAAAAAATGTAACCTAGAATTAACAGAAGAACCCACACCGGGTATTACAGTTGCTGTTGTACGTAAAATGTTTCAAAAACATTTACCTTGCTTATTTTGTTGTTAACATGCAGACTAGTTCTCCTGACATTTATTCTGGCATGAAGTAAAAACATACAGAATGAGATTTAGACCAAAGTATGTGAAAAGAAAAACCAAAGTACTGGTAGTAATAATAATTCCGTAACACTAAAGCCATTCAGCTGTCTCTGTAAATACTGTTTTTACATTGTTAAATTTGAACATTTGTAATCCGTTTTTTCAAAAATAAACAAGAATCTAAAAGTTAGATACGTATTCTTTGTTTTTGCAATAGTTCTAGATTCAGAAAAGATGCTTTGTTTTATTGCCTGACAATTGAATGAATGTGATATATTTCAGTCTCAAATATAAATAAAATGTTAAACACTAAGCCTTTATTTGAGGTACCTGACTTTAAGTGGTTTTGATCTTCTATAATGTTAATGTTGGTACTAAATTGTACTGTGCAGCTGTCGAAATGATGGCTCGTCCACATTATGACAATCACCAAAACCCCACAAAGGATCTAACTAGAAAGATGAACTGCTTCCATAAACCATCTGTATACTTAGTATTTTCATGGGGCCTTTCCGACATCAGTGAAAACATCTTCCACAAAAGTGCTAGGGTGTTTACCTAGACCCTTAGTTAGTATGCAGGTGTTTACATAGACCCCTAGTTAGTATGCAGTTCTACACATAACTTTGACCAGCTCTTAGAACATATTGTTTACAGGATCTTTTATTGACAGACTGTTTTTTTCTAGACTGAGTTAGCAAAGTCTCTGGCCCAATTGGCCTACAAGTATGTTGTGTAATGGGGGGCAATCTCGGGTCATATCAGCAGACTAGCCAAGTCCTGCCTCTCCTCATGTCATGCAAGATGTAAGGGAAGCCTACTTTATCACTGGTCTCTTTGGTGTCTGTGAGTCAATACCCCTTCTATAAATGGAAGGCAGTAGCCACAGTAGTCATAGGTAGGTACTAGGCTATTGGCCCTAGGGCCTATACAAGCCTAGCCAAATAGGTACCCTGGCTTTCGCAACCAATGAAAATTATTTTCCTGTGCCCCCATCGAGCAGAGCCACAGAGGTGATGCCCACAGTGAATTTCCTATTTCCCATCCAGTCATCAAGATTTTTCTTGAAGAGTGCTAATGAGGAGCTTTGTTTGATAAAGTTAGGTAGTTTGTTCCAGAGTATGAGAAGTCTCTGGGACTGGAATCTATCCCTCCAGCATGTTCTGTTTATTGTGGTGACAATATTTAGATCCTAGAGCGTGTAGCTCGGAGGGATTCTGATTTCTTTAAATGGTGCATGTCCAACAGCTCTGGGTTTGACATAGCTTTGTATGTTAGGCAGAGATCACCTAGGAGTAGGCGATATGCTATGGAGTAAAGCTGGAGTTTTTTGAGTCTGAATAGGGCATCTGTTTGAGGCCAGTAATCCTCTTTGTGAAGTATTTCTGCAGCCTTTCCAGTTGTAGATGTTTTGTGAGGTACATACCAAAACGGGCATGTACTCTATAATGGGTCTAATGAGTGACGAGTAGAGGGGAACAATGACCTTTTTTTTCCTGGATGAGAAACCTTTTGTGATGAGGTGTGCCACATAGAAGGATTTCCTGACTACTGTGGCGATGTGATTATCAAAGGAGAGACTACTGTCCACCTGTGTCCCAAGGTCTCTTATCACACTATCATGGATCTCTCTGACTGATGAAATGTTTATTTTATGGAAACTTCTGCAGCAAAAATGTGCTTTTATGAATGCAGATATTTGTTTCTTTTTCTGTTCCTGGCTTCACAACCTTTTTTTTATTAGTTATCTCTAGAACTTATGTAAATACTTGTCTCATATAGTTCTTAATAGAGACTGTTCCCTATACAGTTCTAGTTCTTTCACAGCATAGTTACATCACTGACCAACTTAAAAGTGATTTTTTCTGTACATAGTTTTACGTATGTTAAAAACATTTTAAAAAATGAACTGCGCAAGGTAAAACTCCTCAAGCTATTCTTAGCAGGAATTCTGTTTTGTTTCCTGTGAACAAATGAATAAAAAGGAACGTTGCTGCATACTAAATTTATTTATTTTATTTTACATTTGTTTACCGGGAAAGTCCGACTGGACAAAAGTCCATTTTCAGTGGAAACCCGGGGAGAAAAGCTCTGGATAAAATATGTAAATCAAACAGCAAGAAATCAACAAGACTTAGACTATGGACATCAAGCTGTAACGCAGTAAATGTTCTAAGATAACACATAGCAAACAAGATGAGAAATGTTAGCACATAGTTTCATATAGTGCATAAAAATGTTATGCATTACTTACAACAGTGTTGATTATGCTACTATAAAAATTGCGCTTAGAAGGCTCATCACTCAACACAGTAGTGTAGAAGATGGGGTACATAAATATGCTACACATATTGTGGTGGTATGGAATGCTGAAGCTAGTCAGTAGCGCTGGTAAGTAAAAGAGGTGAAACAACGTAATAGCAGAGATGTTGTGGAGAGACAAGTTGTTACTAAGTAGTAGGGGGTGAAGCAGCATAACAGAATTGATTAGTGAAACATAATGTTTAGAGGGGCAAAATTAAAAGATTTCTGGATCAATACAAGGGGAAAATAAGATCAAGATCTCTGGATCTAAGCAAGAATACAGATGGGTTAGTTCTAATAGATACAGAAGGACTTTGTAAGGCATATTGGGTTTAGATGGAGAATAGGCTGTTGAGTACGTGTTTATCCTGGGGAGTCACAGGAGCATAACCAGGTATTCATATAGTATGTTTTGAGGAGCTTTTTAGATCGAGTGGTGGAGCTAATGGAAGTCGGGTGACTAGGTAGGGTATTCCAAGCTTCAGAAATAGAATAACTAAAGAGAGATTTCCCAGCATCATTATTATGTTTGATGACATCTAGGTGTTTTGGGGTACTAGATCTTAAGGTTCTTGTTGAAGAATAAGGTATAATTAGATTTTGGAGTACTGGAGTTTAACTGGGTAGTAGTATAGTTTGTGTGCCAATGACAATTGATCAAGTTTCGGTACCTCAATCTAGTTTAGTTGTTTGAGAGCTACACAGTGATGGGACCTATAGTGGGGTCTCAGCAAATCTAGCAATCTTGTTCAATCAAGATTCTAATTTGTTTAGGTCAGCTTTGCGGAGGTTGGTTAGCACTGGAAATGTGTAGAGGAGGGTGGACAACAGGTATGTCCTAGCTGTACTGGTTTTGTTGTCTTTAATGAGAAATAAAGCCATGGTGGTGCAGCAGTAGTGTTGTCGCCTCACTGCAAGAGGTTCTCTTGTTCGATTCTCAGCTGGAGCGCCTTTTGTGTGGAGTCTGCATGTCCTCCCCGTGGTAGAGTGGAGTTTGAAAGACATGCGTGAATGGGCAAGCCTTCGTTGTACATTGGGCATCTGGCTGGCACCTCAGCACTCTAAAAACCTACTGCCAATCATTGGCGGACCGGAGTTCCGCTGTGGTGACCCGACCCCTAACCGGGAAAAGCTGAAAGAAGAACAAGAAGAACAGTGATAAATTGCTTGTTCTGGTAAAGGAGACCCAGTTTTTTGTGAACCTTCTTGATAGTTTGGGCTATATGAATGTCAAATTTTAAGTTATCTATTTCTACTCCTAACAGTTTGGTGTGGGAGGTAAGGGTAATCATGGTTTTGTTATTGGACATGATTGTAAAACTGTCACGTGGGGGAGGGAGATCTACATGGGCTGAAAGGAAGAAGTGATGTTTTATTTGAATTCAGAATAAGTTGAGAGTTAGTGAACCAGGTTTCAGCTAATGAGAAGCAGTTTTGGGTAAGGGAGTGAAGGTCATCTAGTGTGTGGGCTAAACGTATGAGGATGGTGTCATCGGCATATTGTACTACCAAGGCATTAGGTGTGGAGGATGAGAGATGAATGGTAAATAGAGAGGATTAGTGGGCCCAGTATGGAGCCTTGAGGGACTCCTAAGGATACTGGTAGGAGAGAGGATAGTTGGTTCTGCCATTTTACTGCTTGTTGGCATCCTGATAGGTAGCTTTTAAACCATGAGATAGAGGGGGTGCTGATGTTTAGGGTGGATAGTGTATTAAGGAGTCTATTATGGCTGACCATATTGAAAGCTTTGGACAGATCTAAATAATGGCAAAAACTAATTGTCCCTTGTTTCTGTGGTGGTTAACTGTGTTGGAAAAGGACATTAGAGCAATGGTGGTGCTGTGGAAAGGTCTAAAGCCGTGCTGGTATTTAGATTGTTTTTTAGAAGGTAGTCCATTAGTTGGGTGTGAATGACTCTTTCTAGTATTTTTAATAATGGTGATAGAATAATAGTTGGTCGGTAGTTACTGAGTTCAAAGGAGTTGCCACCCTTGTGCAGTGGTATTATGTGGGAGATTTTCCATATAGTAGGTACTTTACACTCTGATATTGATCTATTAATTAGCATAGCAACAGGATAGGCTATAGCCTCTGCAGCTAGCTGTTGAAATTCTGATGGTAGATTATCTGTGGCCAGGGTGATTGGTTTAAGCTTGTGGAGGAGTTTTAAAATGGATTTGGTTGACAGTGGGTGCAAGCTAAAGTGGGAAATATTATCTTGTGTGTTTGTGCTATTTTGTGTGGTTGGTAAGACAGGACAGCTGCTGTTACTTTGGGTTTCTGATAGGGCCTTGACTGTTTCGGTGAAATATTTATTGAACTGAGTGGGGATATTATCATAGTTGTTTACTGTTGCAGGCATAGGGGTACTGGATTTGGCTGGCTGAAGTATAGAATTTATGTTGTTGTTGTGTCTTTCGTCCTTTCCCGGTTAGGGGTCGCCACAGCGGAACTCCGGTCCGCTAATGATTGGCAGTTGAATTTTACGTGCTGAGTTGCCAGCCCTAATGCACAACCTACAATGTAGGTACGACCATTCACACATGTCTCCACGCAGAAGACGCTCTAGCTGGAGTCGACCTGGTCAGCGTCTTACTGTGAGGCGACAGTGCTACCGCAGCACCACCACAGTGGATATAGAATTTATAATGGCCCAAAATTTTTGAGGGTTGTGCATATATTTCTCCTGGAGGTTTTGGTAGTAGTTGATTTTGTCTAGTTTAATAAGTTTTTTGGCTTATTATGGAGATCTGAGTAGTTTTGTTGATTGTGTTATGTTTTTATGAAACTGTATCCATGCTTTATCTCTGTCTTTGAGAATGGATTTAGTTACCTTAGTTAGCCAGGAAGCAAATGTTGCTTTTATTCTAATGGTTCTGGTGGGTGCCTGATGGTTTAATATTTGTAGGAAAGGTGAGGTAGTGAACTGCCTCATCTAGAGATAGTAGGGTTAGTGGTTTCCAACTGTAACATTTTTGGGCATTTGTAAAGTCGTCTGGCCCCATTCGATTCTCGGATGGAGCGTCTTCTGTGTGGAGTCTGCATGTCCTCCCTGCGGTCGACTGACGTTTAAAGACATGCAGGTAAGTGCGTGCGTACATGAATGGATGTGCCTTCTTTGAAGGTTGGGCATTGGGCTGGCTGCATGGCACCGTAAAAATCCACTGTCAGTCATTAGCAGACTGGAGTCCCGCTGTGTCGACCCCTAACCACTGAAAGCCAAAAGACTTGTATACAGTCGTCTGTCTTGAAGTTCTTTTGTTTCCTACTACTCTAAAGGTTGTCTGGTTAATTTGGTGAGTTCTACTCCTAAGAAGGAAGGTAGGTTGATGGTTGCTAAGGCTGTTGGGCAGACACCCTGCTTGAGATGCGAGTGAGGGATCAGATACAAGAATCCTCACATTTGAACTCTCTGAGAGGGTCAGCACCTTAGATACTCCCCTCCATGGGACTGACTGTCCATGCCCCATATATGGCACTCAGGTTTGCGTCTCTACTGCATTTGAATTTCTGTGTAAACTACAGAGGCAGTGGAAGTGTCTGATAGAACTTCTGGAAAGGAATGTGAGGCACCAAAAGTCTTTTCATTGGCATAATGAGTAAAGGACCTAGAACCTAGCAGTGGTTTTCAGTCAACCTCTCCCAATCACCACTTTTCTCATTGGGATGCTGAAGTCCTAGTCTAGAAATCCAGATATCAATGTTCTCCCTTTTGGGTATATCCCCCACAGTTTGTATGTCAAGGTTATATATGTTATACCTGTTACAGTGACTGTTTTCACTGTGATGATATATTTCTTATAGTTTATTTGTATGCCCAGCATTCCTTTTAGTCTGTGAAGCTGTTTAATTAGTGATGGTAGAAATTATAATTCCATTGAGCTTCTACGTACATGCCTCATCTGTTCAGGCAAAGAGGGAGCAATGCCCATCTTACTTCTCTTAAAGTCAGGAAGTTAATTGAACTCTTCTGAGATTGATATGGAAATGGCTAAAACTTCTCCTTTCTGTCTTTTTCTAAGGCAAGATGGTTTGGCTGTTAGGACTAAGGCTCCCCAGAATGTAGGTTAGCAGTGATTCAAGAAATGAGAGAGATGGAACACCATCCACCACCCCTCACATTTAGAGTCCTTGCATGACTTGGGTAAGATGATCTGCAAATTCCTATATTAGATGCTCCATACTCAGAAAAGCTGAAGGCATTCATTGAACAGTGTTCTCCAGAACCACTCTGTCTTCTCTATTGTCCACAATAGCGTCTACCACCTTTGTCACTTAAGCTTCTTTCTACCAGGTAGATAACCTGAGCCATTATCTGCTGTGGCAAACAGATTGTTTCTTGCATGCTTTACAAAATGCAGGCATTCTCTGCTTTTGTAGTTCAATAATCTTGTAAAGGAAAATAAGGAGACTGTTACCAAGCTAAGAGTATTAAAAATATAAAGGTATGCCCCATGGTCCACAATTATTACATTTAGCCACACTGTGACTTTCAGACTTAATGTATGAACATCTGTCTTATGCTTTTCTTGTCTACGGCTGGCTAACAGGAAGTTTGATTGCATTTAAAATACTGCCTTCAGAAGCCAGGGTAAAGATGATCATTATAAGGATCATAGCTGCAGAACATTTTTAAACCTATATATTAAATAAGTATATTTTACATTGCAACTTGAGTTTAAATACATTAATTGACAAGAAATCAAAGTGTAACAAGTTTCCATTATTATTTTCATGTAATATACATGTTTTTTTAAAACAATTTCACCATTACATAAATTGTTCAATTTCTGTCTTCCCTTAAACGTCATGCCTCGTGAATATTATTCTGCAGGTATTGTTCCCATAGAAGTGATATTTTAGTTTAAGGAGCACCAGTCTTGTAAGGCTGATCTCTTTGTTTCATCCTGCTCCTTCTGTAACACACTATCTGATGCTGTTTCTGCTAACTTATAGAAATAACAGTAAAAGAAGCAAAATAACATGCCAGGAAACCAAACAATTTCTCAAACCAAAATATTTATTTCAATGGACATCTAGGCGTAAGTGGTTAACACAGCACATAGCTTCTTAGTAGAAAAGTAACAAAATAAAATAATACTAGCAAAATAATGCTGTCTAATCAATCAAATTGGTGCTTGCTAAAAGTGTTTGTTACCTGTAAAAATGGGTAAAATGACTGAATGTTCATTTCATGCATTTTTAAACCTAACCCTTTTAGAAAGCATCTGGGAGGAAATTATTTTTATCAGGAACTTAAGGATACTAGAAATGTCGGCTATGTTTTAGTACATTTTGACATTTCTTTACAGGGTATGCTGCTGTCATTCATAGCTGCAACTCATTTGATTTATCCCGCCATTCATTTGATACCACCCACTACTGGCATGTCCAGGTAACGGTGTACACTAAACTAAAATATTGCCCCCAGGGATACAATTTATTTCTACAAAATATGCTCTTTCCCCTTTTCTATAAATCCCACCTCCTGATATTTTATCTCTTTACAATAATTCAAAATTCTCATTGCATTTGGTACCAATTTTGATCTCCATTTTGTAGTAATTGATTTCTTGGCAACTTACAGCAACAACTTAGCCTATAACTTAACCTTACTATGTCTAGGCAATTCAGGTCCCATAGCCCAGCTAAAATGAATAATTCCTTTATTTACTATTTGTTTCTCCAACATTTCTGTTAAAATATTTTGTAGGGAATTTTAAAAATCTACCAGCTTGTTACATTCCCAGATGCATGTTCCTATTTACCCCTCTGTCCAACATCACATCTCCAGCATTTACAGTCTAACTGAAGAAAATGCTACTTTGGATATAAAAATAGCTATGCAAATACTCTCATGCCAAAATCCAGAAGGGAGCCCAATACTTTTCTTCTGAATGTTTTGTTGTAAATTATCTTTCTGTCCATTTCTCAGTCTTTTCTAACCTCCTCTGATTAATTGTATAGTTATAATGCAATATTTTATCAGCATTGTTAACTGTCCCTTTAACAGGATATTCTGATATTCTTCATTAGATCACTGTTGCACTACCCTAAGCTTTATTGGTTTTATCCTGCCAAGGATAAGACAACTTCCCCTGCTCCAAAGCTTCAGGGAACTTGAGTATCATTCAAAACGGTTACAGTTGGCAGTGGGAGTCCCTTCTCTTCATCCTTCAAACCAAATGTCCCCGTTTCCTTCAGCCCTGAAACAAATGCTATCTCTAGGACTTCTAGAACCAGTTACCAAACAACAAACTGGAAAGGGATTTTGTTCAAGAACCTTTCTGGTGTCGGACTTCCAAGATGGCTGCACACTGATTAACAGGATGATTTCAGTTCTCCCAGTAAAACAGAAATTTGGAAAAAAGGGCTATTTGTCACTTTAGGTAAAATGGCTGTAACTACACTGCCTGGATGCCAGCAAAGAAGACATTTGGCGATCCAGAGAGACAGCCAGAAAAAGTGAAGAAAAGAGAAAACTGATTATGA
Source organism: Protopterus annectens (assembly GCF_019279795.1). NCBI lineage: Eukaryota > Metazoa > Chordata > Ceratodontiformes > Protopteridae > Protopterus > Protopterus annectens. Next base: position 1,252,573,269 of record NC_056735.1, on the reverse strand, counting down.
AGAGTCCTGCAACTCTTCAGCAAAATGTAGTTCAAGTTTCAGCTTTGGTACAGAAGATTGCTTATTATTTTAGTGATTTATTGGAAATGTAAATCAAGTGTACTCAGATGTGTCTAAAACAAGTTCAGCACTAAAGGAATATATCATCTCAAACAAAAGACTGAACAAATGATAAAAACCATAACTAGCTATTCAGTTGAGCTGATAAAACTGCAGATTGTACTCAAGAGGTGTCTAAAACAAGTTTAACACTAAAGGAATATATCAACTCAAACAAAAGACTGAACAAGTGATAAAAGCCTTAACTAGCTATTCAGTTGAGCTGATAAAACTGCAAATTAAAAAGCTTCAATTGCAGAAAAGATCAAATAGAACAGATCACTGTGGTTTGGACATATGCAGAAAAGCAGAAGACAATCTGGTAAAGATTTGGGACACAGGAAGAAGGTAAGAGGAAACTAGGACATCCAGCAAAGAGGTGGATGGATTATGTGAGAGAAGATCTGTGATGGTCAGGCTTGAGTATCAAAGAAGGCAGGAATATGGCATTGAAACAAGACAGATGGCAACAGTTAACACAGCACCCTGACCCCCCATATAGAAAATGGAAAAAAGGCGGTGGTGATGATAAAACTGCAAATATCAGAGGTTGAAATGAAGAAAAGGCTGAGCATGAAGTTTTGCAACAATTATTCAAAAAATTGAGTTGGAAGACTGAACACGCAGAGAAAACCTGAGATTTTCTGCTGTATCTGAGAAGCTGATAGGAACAGATTGTATTAATTTTGTGAAAGTACAAATAAGCAACTTGACTGGTGTTCCACAGCAGACTATGTTAATTCAAAAGGCACTGTGTGTGTATGCTCCAAACTTGGCGATGACAAAGCAGCCAAGACTTATATTAGTAAAGATGCAATCATACCAGCAGTATGAATTGATTTAAAAAAAACTGTGGGTGAAAGGGGAAAAAAAAATATTAAAAATCTACAACAGTGTGTGTATGAAAATGGTTATTTACTGTACATCAGGCAGAAAAGATGCAAGTATATACTTGTAGTCAGAGAATGTCAAGAGGAAGGTGTGAGAGTCAATCTTTCATATCCAGCTATCTTTTAGAATATATTTTTCCCTGGAGGATCAAGTATAGGTTCATAGGCTGGTACTAGGCTATCGGCCCTAGGGCCTATACAAGCCTCACCATAACAATTCCCTGGCTATTTCTTCCCACACTATTTACTTCCCTGGACCCCTGTCTAGCAGGGCGACTGACATTCTCCCCGGGGTGAATTTCCTTTCTCCCATCCAATCATCAAGGTTCCTTTTGAAGAGGGCCAAAGAGGTGCTCTGCTTGACATGTATGGGCAGTCTATTCTAGAGTCTGGGGAGTCTCTGAGTCAGGAACCTATCCCTCCAGCATGTTTTGTTTATTGTGATGACAAGATTTAGATCCCTGGAGCATGTGGCTCTGATGGATTGGGATTTCTTTAACTGTAGCATGTCCAACAGTTCTGGGTTATACATGGCCTTGTATGTTAAACAGAGATCGCTTCGGAGTAGACGATATGCAAAAGAGTATAGCTGGAGCTTTTAAGGCGGTCAGCATAGAGCATCTGCTGTAGGCCTGTGATTCTTTTAGTGAGGTATTTCTCTGGCCTTTCCAGTTGTTGCAGATGTCTTGAGTGGTACATACCAAATGGGGCATTGTATTCTATAATGGGTCTAATGAGGGATGAGTACAGTGGGACAATGGCCTCCTTTTTTCTGGATGAAAAGCCCTTAGTGATGAGGTGTGCCACATAGAAGGATTTCCTGACTGTTGTGGTGATGTGGTTATTGAAGGTGAGACCACTGTCCACCTGTGTCCCTAAGTGTCTTATTACACTTTCGGTGTTTAGTGTACTGCCACCTATGTGATAATTCACAGGGGCATATTTTTTTCCCAAAGGGGATAACTGTACATTTCTTGGCGTTGAGCTTGAGCCCATGGCTCTGGCACCAAGCATCTGTTGCTGTAAGGCCCTTTTGTAGAGTATCCACATCATTTGGGGATTCAATAATGGATCCCAGTTTGCAGTCATCTGCCAACTTTGTTAGCCAGAGTCCCTTAGTGTTGGCCTGTACTTCAGAGAAGTAGATGCCAAACAAGAGAGGTCCCAGGACTGAACCCTGAGGTACCCCACTTGTCTGGAGCTGGATTTGGAGTCAGCTACTTTTACAGTGTGGGTTCTGTCAGTACGCCAGTTGGCAACCCATCAAATGACATAGGGATTAATGCCCAGCTTAGTAAGTTTATCTATGATTCCAGAGTGGGGGATGGTGTCAAAGGCTTTGGCGAGGTCCAGATAGGCTGTGTGGACTGCTTTACCCTCGTCCATGGCTCTGGAGGCTGAATTGAAGAAGTAAATAAGGTTCAGGAGACAAGATCGGCCCTTCACAAACCCAAACTGGGTGGGGTCCAGTGTTTTAAGGCTGCCAGTGTCTTTGTTTATAAGTTCCATGGCCTTGCAGATCAGGCTCGTCAGACTGATGGGGCGGTAGTTCCCGGGATCCAAGGAGTGGGATAACTGTAGCTGTGCGCCACTTAGTGGGCACGAAGCCTGAGGTGAGGGTATGATTAAACATGACACTTAGTGAGGTGCCAGTGAATTTTGTAGTTCATGTAGTACACAGCTCGGGATGTCATCTGGTCCCATGGATGCTGTATCCTTAGCTTTGGAGAGTGTGTTTTGTACTTGTGTGGCCGTTATTACCAGAATTTGGCAATCTTCCAGTTTTGAGATGGGCCATTTAGGGGGTGAGAAGGGAGTGAAGTTGGCACTGAATCGATCTGCCAGGATATTGGCAATATCCTTGGGATCAGTATATTTAATGCCATTCTGTTGTAGCTCAGAGCAGATCTGAACATTGCCATTTAGATTCTTGACATAGTTACAGAATGCCTTGTGGTTGTCTTTGGAATCTTTGGCAATTTTATTTTCATAACTAGCTTTGGAGGATTTTATGAGGGATCTCAGCTTCTTACTGAGGCTGGTAAGGTTTTTTGCATCCTGGGATTTTCCTCTTTTCTGCAACAGTTTTTTTCCTTTTGTTGTAAAGTTTGTTTATGGCAGGGGACCACCAGATTGGCTTCCTTTTTTTGGAGGAGAGCATCTTGGTTCTATTTGGGATGGCATGATTCATGCATGAGTGGATGTGCTCATACAGTGCCTTAGTGTAGGACTCAGTAGTCGAACATTCAGTTCCCGTCTGCATGGGTGTCATGAAGTTTGTAACTTATTTATTTTATTTATTTATTTACATTTGTTGACTTAAGCAGCATAGAATGGTGGTCTGTAGGATGACATTGGTGATCAAGAGGAGGAGGAGTGTGAAAGCAGTGTCAAGGATTAAATGGTGGAAGGTAAAAAAGGGTGATTGTGAAGTGGAGTTTAGGGAAGAGTTAAGACAGGCACTGGGAGGCAGTGGAGAGTTACTGAATAGCTGGGTAACTACAGCAGAACTAGTAAGGGAGACTGCTAGAAAGGTGCTTGGTGTGACATCTGGACAGAGGAAGGAGGACAAGGAGACCTGGTGGTGGAATGAGGAAGTACAGGAGAGTATACAGAGGAAGAGGCTGGCGAAGAAGAAGTGGGATTGTCAAAGAGATGAAGAAAGTAGACATGAGTATAAGGAGATGAGGCGCATGGCAAAGAGAGAGGTGGCGAAAGCTAAGGATAAGGCATATGGAGAGTTGTATGAGAGATTGGACACTAAAGAGGGAGAAAAGGACCTGTACCAATTGGCTAGACAGAGGGACAAAGCTGGGAAAAATGTGCAGCAAGTAAGCGTGATAAAGGATAGTGAGGGAAAGGTACTCACATGAGAGGAGAGTGTGTTGAGTAGATGGAAAAAGTATTTTGAGAGGCTGATGAATGAAGAGAATGAGAGAGAGAGAGAAGGTTGGATGATGTGGGGATAGTGAATCAGGAAGTGAAATAGATTAGCAAGGAGGAAGTAAGGACAGCTATGAAGAGGATGAAGAATGGAAAGGCTGTTGGCCCAGATGACATCCCAATGGAAGCATGGAGGTGCTTAGGAGAAATGGCAGTGGAATTTTTAACTAGATTGTTTAATGACATTTTGGAAAGTCAGAGGATACCTGAGGAGTGGAGAAAAAGTGTTTTGGTACCTATCTTTAAGAATAAGGGTGATGTGCAGAGCTGCAGTAACTACAGAGGGATAAAATTGATCAGTCACAGCTTGAAGTTATGAGAGAGAGTAGTAGAAGCTAGGTTAAGAAGGGAGGTGATGATTAGTGATCAGCAGTATGGTTTCATGCCAGGAAAGAGCACTACAGATGCGATGTTTGCTCTGAGAGTGTTACTAGAGAAATACAGAGAAGGTCAGAAGGAGTTGCATTGTGTCTTTGTAGACTTGGAGAAAGCATATGACAGGGTGCCTAGAGAAGAGTTGTGGTTTTGTATGAGGAAGTCGGGAGTGGCAGAGAAGTATTTAAGGGTGGTACAGGATATGTACGAGGGTAGTGTGACAGTGGTGAGGACTGCAGTGGGAGTGACAGATCCGTTTAAGGTGGAGGTGGGATTACATCAAGGATCAGCTCTGAGTCCTTTCTTATTTGCAGTGGTGATGGACAGGTTGACAGATGAGATCAGACAGGAGGCCCCGTGGACTATGATGTTTGCAGATGACATTGTGATCTGTTGTGAGAGTAGGAATCAGGTTGAGGAGACTCTGGAGAGGTGGAGATATGCTGTAGAGAGCAGAGGAATGAAGGTCAGCAGGGCTAAGATAGAATATATGTGTGTAAATGAGAGGGAGGGTAGAGGAATGGTGAGGATGCAGGGAGTAGAGTTGGTAAAGGTGGACGAGTTTAAGTACTTGGGATCAGCAATTCAGAGTAATGGTGATTGTGGAAGAGAGGTGAAGAAGAGAGTACAGGCAGGGTGGAATGGGTGGAGAAGAGTGTCAGGAGTGATTTGTGACAGACGGGTACCAGTAAGAGTGAAAGGGAAGGTCTGCAAGAGGGTAGTGAGACCAGCTATGTTATATGGGTTGGAGACAGTGGTATTGACAAAAAGGCAGGAGTCAGAGCTGGATGTGGCAGAGTTAAAGATGTTAAGATTTGCACTCAGTGTGACTAGGATGGATATGATTAGGAATCAGTATATTAGAGGGTCAGCTCATGTTGGACAGTTTGGAGACAAAGCAAGAGAGACGAGATTGCGTTGGTTTGTACATGTACTGAGGAGGGATGATGGGTATATTGGGAAAAAGATGCTAAGGATGGAGCTGCCAGGTAAGAGGAAAAGAGGAAGGCCTAAGATAAGGTTTATGGACGTGGTGAGAGAGGACATGCAGGCGGTTGGTGTGACAGAGCAAGATGCAGAGGATAGGAAGAAATGGAAAGAGATGATCCGCTGTGGCGACCCCTAACAGGAAAAGCCGAAAGATGATGATTTACATTTGTTGACTGGGAGTGTCCGACTGGACGTAGGTCCATTTTCAGCAGAGGCCCGGGGAGAAAAGCTCCACAGTTAAAATACAGACAGTAGTTACATTGGATTACATAGTGATTAACAATTTAACATAGCAATTAATTACAAACATATTTACAGATGAACATAGTACATCAGTAGACAACTAGAATCTTTAACAAATGTTACAATAAGAAGTTCCTGCTGTATAATAAGTACTAATTAAGGTAGTTAGTGGGGTTGAAAGAAAGGTAGTGGTTGGATGGGGTGGGTGATATTAGAGTGGGAGTTGGAAGGGCATAGCCACCATGTTTTTAGGTGCGCTTTTAGTAAAGTTTTAAAGTGGGTGCATGATGGTATGGAGGTAATTGTGGGTGGGAGGAAGTTCCATAATTTGGCTATGGCGCAAGACAATAGTGCTTCACCAGCAGAGTTATTGGCTTTAGTGATCTGCAAGTGATTTTTGTTGCTGGATCTTAGTGGTCTGGTGGTGCGATAGGGTTGGAGTAGATTCTGGAGGGATGGGACATTTAGTGGATGGTTTACTAGTTTGTGGGTGAGTGATAGTTGATACCATTGAAGGAGGTGAGGGAGTTCAAGCCAGCCCAGTTCAGCAAGTGAGAGACAGTGGTGACTACGGTAGGATGCCCCTGTGACGAATTTGGCGATTTTGTTGTAGCAGGTCTCTAGCTTGTTTAGATCGCATTGCCTTAGGTTGGTATATATTGGAGAGGCATAAAATAGGGTGGAGATAAGGTGGGAATTTGCTATTGAAATCTTTGCTGCTTTGGTGAGAAGTTGCTTATTTCTGTATAACGCTCCTAGTTTTTTGTTGAAATTTTTTATGGTCATGGATATGTGAATGTCAAATTTTAGTTTATTGTCTATTTCCACTCCTAGCAATTTGGTGTGTTCAGTTGGGTATATAGTGGTGTTGTCTTTTGCTGTGATGTTAAAATGAGAGTTGTTTTGAGTATGTTTGGTGGTTTGGAAGATGAGTAGTTTAGTTTTGTTTGGGTTGAGTATTAATTGGGCATTGGATAGCCAAGTTTCAACAGAGGAAAGGGCTTCCTGTGTGACTTTTTGCAGTTTGGGTAGGGACTGGGCTGAGCAGATGATGGTTGAGTCATCTGCGTATTGTATGAGTGTGCCATGTTTGGTGGCAGAGGCTGGATTATTGGTGAAAACGAGAAGAGTAGGGGTCCAAGGATGGATCCTTGGGGAACCCCTATGGAGATAGGTAGTTGGGGAGATATGTCATTCTGCCATACAACGGATTGTTGGCGATCAGACAGGTAACTCTGAAACCAGTTGGTGACTGATTGATAGAAGGATAGGTTATTGAGGACAGAGATGAGTTGTTTGTGTGGGACCATGTCAAATGCTTTAGATAGGTCTAGGAAAGTAGCAGAGGAGAGATAGCCATTGTTTTTATGCTGAAGGATAGTGTTAGTAAAGGAGAGGAAGGCAGTGGTGGTGCTATAGTTTGGTCGGAAACCATGCTGAGTATTGGAAAGGAGGTTGTTAGTAAGGAGGTAGTCTGAGACCTGAGAATGTATGCATCTCTCTAGTATTTTGGAGAGTGGAGAGAGAATAGCTATGGGTCGGTAACTGGTTAGTTCTGTGGAGAGGCCGCCTTTGTGGAGGGGAATTATATGTGATACTTTCCACAGTGTGGGAACGTAACTTTCTGACAGAGATCGGTTAATCAAGATGGATACTGGGTAGGCCAGAGCATCAGCTGCGATTTGTAGGTATTCACTTGGGAGGTTGTCTGCTGACTTGAGTAGCATGAATTTGGCCTTGGAGAAGTTTTTTATGGAGGTTTCCTTACTGGGGGGTGGGGGTGGGATGTGGATGTTAAGGGTGATTAGCTTATGGTCTGACCTGACCAATGAGGGGGTGACCATAGGTGTGGAGCATCGATTTTCCATGTTGGTAATGACCAGGTCTAGGATATTGGAGCCCCTGGTGGGACTATGGATTAGTTGATCCAGGGCACTGGAATTTATGAATTCCAAGAACCATTCGGCAAAAGTGTTGGTGCACGAGTAGTTTTCCCAGTTAATGGCAGGGTAGTTGAAATCACCCAGTATTAGGGTGTTTGGTTGTATATTAATATTTTTCTAGTATGGTTTGAAAGGTGTAGTGAGAATCTTGGGGCTTGGTGGGGGATCTGTAGTAAGCTACAATTTGGACTGCAGTCTTACCTAGTGTTAGTTTCACCTGGAGAATTTCAGACGCATTGTGTTGGGCAACTAACCTGGTGGTTTGAATATCCTTGGTGAATATGGACACTCCTCCACCTTTGGTGCTTCGATCCAGGTTTGGTAGCCAAAAAGTGTGGTAAGAGTTGTAGCCTGGTATTGCAGGGGTGCTCTCTGGGGCCTTGAACCAGGTCTCAGTTACTGCACAGATATCGATGTTCTCCATTTTTAGGAGTTCCTCGAGAGACTGCATTTTGAAGTTTAGACTTCTAGCATTGAGTCGCATTACCTTCAGATTTTGCATGCTTGTACCTGTTACGGTGGTGGTTTTGTCCTTTGAACTTTACCTAAAAAAGGCACTATAGGGGTGACAAGAGCCTTAGCCAGTAACCTGAATCCCAGGGGTGACAGGTGCAGACCATCTCTGGCAAAGCATCGTGGTCTGTCGATCATGTCATCCCAGGCAGACAGATACTGGATCCCCTTTGAATGACACCAGAAGCTTAGCCAATTGTTGAAGTCAGTCATTTTGTCCTTATATTGTGGTATCATTCTGGGCAAAGGCAAGATGCTACTCAGTGCTAGGGTCATACCTGCCTGGGCCACATGATCTGAGAGCTCTTCCATGTCTCTTTTCATGTAGTCCAGGGAGGTACGTCTCAAGTCATTCACTCCAACATGGACAATGATAGAGTCATATTGGTACTTGTTGTGGAGTGACTTGAATGCATGAGTTATGTGGTGGATCCTGGAACCTGAGAGGCAGCTCACTGTAATTTTCTCCTTGTTCAGCCTGGTGAGTGGGACATCAGTGTGCCTGACTATAGAGTCACCTATGACTAAAGTGTTAGGTACGTTGTCTTGCCTTAGCGGCTGCTGCTGAGTGGGCACTCTGGTGTTGTGAGCTACGTGACACTTTGGTTGTGATTGTTGTTGGTTTGCGTTTCAGCTTCGAAGGTCCTTGTTGCTTGGGCAGGTTACAGTTAAGGGCCTCCGCATATGTGGATTTAGTGTTGCTATGTGTGGGTGTTGGTGGTGTGAGTTTAGAAGGGCTATGTGTTGTTTGAGGTGTAGTGCAGGTGTTAACCTCCACTTGACTGTCTAGCACCATCTTGAGTGGAGAGAGCGTTGCTTCCAGTTTGGCTATGTAAGTGCATCTCCAACAGGTTGTAGTGTTGGGTGGTAGGAGGAGAGGATTGTCTGTGTACATGAGGCAATTGCTGCATTGCCCCAGTATGCCCAGATTCACCAGATGGACAGAAGAAATCACTGGAAGCTGACCCTTGGACATGCCTGGTTTGGTGCTTTTTTTTTTTTTTAAGTACAGGAGCTGTTTTCCCTTACCTTACGTATATTTTTGGATACAGAACAGGCTAAGGAGGAAATGAAAAAGATTACCCAACAAAGTGTGAGCCAGCAAGCAGAAGGGGACTCTTCTCAACAAAGCACATAGAGAGACTTTGCCAGTGAAACCTTTTCAGTGTTCCAGAGGAAATGATTGAGAGGCAGAAAACACACAGGATTTGACTATTTTATTTATTTATTTATTTTACATTTGTTGACCGGGCTAGTCTGGCTGGATACATGTCCATTTTCAGCAGAGGCCCGAGGAGAAAAGCTCCACTATATACTGGTACATTACATAAAATACATTACTATAAGATACAACTTATAAGGATTAAAGAACTAATTGAATGTAGGATATTAACAATACAGAAGCATTTTTACAGAAATGTACAGTTCTTAAATTACATCATTTTTACAGAATATGTATAATACTTAAAATACTAAATACTGTGTAGAATTCCTAATCCCATGTTATTAGGAAAAGCAGGAGTAGTAATTTTGAAAAGAAAGAAAGAGGTAGCACATACAAAGGTCTATACTATATAGTATTGACAGTTATGATAATACATTTGTGCCAGGGCACCAGTTCTAAGAAATAGAATTGCACAGCAGGGAGCAAAGTGTAGGTTTAAGTGAGAGGGTAGATGACAGGATCCAGAGGTGTATTGAGTAAAGAGAAGAGATGTTATAGGAAAAGTAATATCTAAGTGGATATAAGGTGAGCTGCAGAGGAGGAGTGATACAAGTAGTAGAGACAAGTAGAGAAAGTAATGGAGAGAACTGTAAAGAGAGTTGGGTACTGAAGTCAGTCAGGATTAGAGCAAGGGCATAGCCAGTTGGATTTGAAATGGTACCTTAGTTGTTTCTTGAAAAGTTTTGATGAGCCTAGGGAGGTCAGTTCTATGGGAAGTTTATTCCAGTAAGAGCCAACATTTGTAAACAAGGAGTCGCCAGCTTTATTGTGTGATTTGAGAGTAGTGACTAGCAGTTTGTTTGCTGAGCAGAGGGAAGTAAGATTCTTGTAAGGGGTGACAAGGTTATTAAGTATTGGTGTATTATTAGGGTAATGGAGAATTTTATAGGTGATAACTAACTGGTGGAGGAGAATTTGATTTTGAAGTTCAAGCCAGCCGCGTTTTTTGAGATTATCACAATGATGGGTACGAAATGGGGAACCTGTGGCAAATCTGGCAATGTTATGGTAGGTTGTGGCAAGTTTCTGAAGGTTTGATTTTGAAAGGTTGATAAAGGATGAGGAGGCATACAGTAATGTAGAGATGAGATGTGTTTGGGCTAGAGACACCCTGCTAGTCGGTGTAAGAAAGGGCTTAAGTCTATAGAGGGCACCTATCTTTTTATTTACAGCTTTGATGGTTAGGTCGATGTGGGAATCAAAGTTCAGTTGATTATCTATTGTAAAGCCTAGCAGTTTAGTTGAAAGGTCAGGTGTAATGATAGTGCCATTTTCAGAAACAATAGAGAAGGAGAAGGGGGTAGACTTAAGGGTAGGTGAGAAAAGTAATAATTTGTTTTTTGGGGGATTGAGGAGGAGACAGATATGTTGGAACCATTTTTCTGCTGCTGTAAAGACTTTTTGGGTGGAAGAATGGAGTTCAGCTGGAGATCCAGCAGAGCAGATGAGAGTTGAATCGTCTGCATACTGAATACATGTGGATGTTGGGAGTGAAATAGATAGGTTATTGATAAATAAGGAGAAAAGAAGGGGACCTAGGATGGATCCTTGAGAGACACCGATAGTGACTGGGAGCTGAGAAGATAGATGGCTGGCCCAAAGCACTGCTTGTTTTCTATCCTTCAGGTAAGAGTCAAACCAGTGCAATGCCATAGAGTCAAGTGAGAGAGATTTAAAAGTGTCTAGCAGAAGTTGATGGTTCACCATATCAAAGGCTTTAGACAGGTCGAGAAATAAAGCAGAGAAGAAAAGGTTGTTATTGTGATTTTTGTTGATATTGTCTGTGAAGGAGAGAAGAGCAGTAGAAGTGCTATGGAAAGGTCTAAAGCCAAGTTGGGAGTCTGCTAGTAGGCTATTATGTAAGAGATGATTTAAAAGTTGTTGGTGTATACAACGTTCCATAATTTTAGATAGAGGCGATAGAAGGGCTATGGGTCGGAAATTCGTAAGCTCATTAGTGTTTCCTCCTTTATGCAGAGGAATGATGTGGGAGACCTTCCAGAGGGAAGGAATAGTAGATTTGGTTATTGTTCTGTTAATTAAGATGGAGACTGGGTATGCTAGTTCTGCTGCTGCTAGTTGTAGATATTCGGCTGGTAGTTGGTCAGCTGATGGAGTGCATGGTTTAAGTTTTGAGAGTAATTTACGTATGGAGGTAGTGGAGACTGTCTTAAATTTTAGTGTGGGGGTATTTATTTGAGGAGAGGACTTTTGAAGGGAAGTGGGGGGAGCCATGGTGTTTTCTAGTGAGGTGACTGTGTCTGGGAGTACAGAATGGCCAAAATACACTGAACCGACCAATATCGCCAACATCCTGGCAGACAGGTTCAGTGCAAACTTCACCCCCTTCTCACCCCCAAAAGGGTCCATAACCATACCAGACTAGAAGTATCAGAAGTATCTTGGACTTTAACTGGAGACTTGTGTGGGAAAATGAAGATACTCAGGAAGAGGACCCACTTCACTGAAATTAGTGAATACATGAGAGACTGTAAAACATCAATCCCATTGAATGAATTTGGCATAAACATATGAAATATAGATTTGCCAGAAATGGTGGATGAAAGAGAGTAATTGTGCTGACTTCATTAAACTTTTAGGTGAACTGTAAAGCATATACTCCATTTCCTCATTCATGTTTTGAGGGGCACTGAAGGGAATAAAGAAGCAACTGTAGGCAAAATGTTTTTGTTCTTATTAATACTTGAATAAAATTGTGATGTAAATTACATGTAATATTGCAAAGCAGCTTTGCACAGTGTGCTATCAGGTATTTTAAAAGTAAGGTGGGGGAATCCTATCAGTGACTGCTTCATATGTTAGACATCAACCGGTGTTCCACACTGGAAGGCAACCCCTTGCTAGTTAGATTTGACCGTAAACAAATCACTTTGGATATCCACATTCCACCCCCACCCCCGGACAAGGAAACCACCGTGAAACACTTTTCAAAAGCAAACTTCACGTTATTTAAGACCGAGGTGGAAAGTTTCAAGGCCCCCATGCTAAAGGATAATGCTGTCCAAGCTGCAAAAACCTTTACTAAAGTATTCTACGGGCACCTACAAGAATGCATGGATCGTGCTATTCCAAGCAAAACCAAGACTCACTCCTCCAAGAAAAGGAACCAGTCTGGTGGACCCCTGATATAAACAAGCTATACAATAGAAGGAGGAAACCAGTACAGAATAGAGTAAAATCCCAAGAAGGGAAGACATCCCTGATCAGTATCAGCAAGAAACTACTATCCCGCATAAAATTATCCAAGGCGAGCTTTGAAAGAAAAATTGCCAAGGACTCCAAAGATGACCACAAGGCATTCTTTAGCTATGTCAAGAATCTAAGTGGCAATGCTCAGATCTGCTCGGAGTTAGTACAGAATGGCCAAAATACACTGAACCGACCAATATCGCCAACATCCTGGCAGATAGGTTCAGTGCAAATTTCACCCCCTTCTCACCCCCAAAAGGGTCCATAACCATACCAGAAGAATGTAGAGCCCCTGAAACCACAGACACTCCGGTTAAAACAGCCCTCTACAAAGACAAAAACACAGCATCAATGGGACCAGACGGTGTCTCAGGCTGCATCCTACACGAGCTCAAAGACGAACTAACCCCTCACCTAAACACACTGTTCAAACTCAACCTCTCCACAGGCTACGTACCCACAGAGTGGCGCACAGCAACAGTTATTCCACTCCACAAAGGTGGAGCCACAACAGACCCTGGGAATTATTGCCCTATAAATCTGACTAGCTTGGTCTGCAAGGCTATGGAACGCATCATCATGAAACTCATTAACAGAGACATTGGGAACCTCCAAACACTGGACCCTACCCAGTTCAGCTTTGTTAAGGGCAGATCATGGCTCCTAAACCTAGTGGACTTCTTTGAGACAGTTACCAATGCTATAGACAAGGGAAAGGTGGTACACACAGCTTACCTAGACCTCACAAAGGCCTTCGACACCATTCCCCGTTCTGGTATTATAGAAAAGCTCACCAGCCTGAACATAAATCCCTATGTCACAAGATGGGTTGCCAACTGGCTCACGGACAGAATCCACATGGTGAGAGTTGCGGGAGCTAGGTCTGGCTCTAAACCGGTTACAAGTGACATTCCCCAGGTCTCAGTCCTAGGACCCCTCCTGTTCGGCATATACTTTTCAGAGGTACAGGCAAACACAGGATGACTATGGCTGACCAAGTTCGCAGACAACTGCAAAGTAGGGGCTATAATTGACTCTCTGGATGACACAGACATCCTCCAAAAGGGTCTCACTGAGACGGATACCTGGTGTCTGTCAAAATCATGGCCTCAAGCTAAATGCCAAAAAGTGCATAGTCATCCCCTTTGAAAAAAAACAAAGTACCCACAAACTACCACATAGGTGGTAGTCCCCTAAATATGGAAAATGTAATAAGGGATCTGGGGACCCAAGTAGATAGTAATCTCACCTTTGTTAATCACATTGCTAAAGTGGTTAGAAAATCCTTCTCTGCGGCCCACCTAATCACAAAAGGGGTCACATCCAGATCAAAAGAGGTCATTGTGCCCCTCTACTCATCACTCATCAGACCCATCATAGAGTACAATGCCCCATTTGGGATGTACCTTACAAGACACCTGCAACAGCTGGAAAGACCAGAGAAGTACCTCACCAAGAGGATCACTGGCCTCAAACAGATGCTCTGTGCAGCTCAACTGAAGAAACTCCAGCTGTACTCGGTTGCATACCGCCTACTCAGAGGTGATCTCTGCCTGACATACAAGTCCATGTCCAACCCAGAATTGATGGACATGCTCCACCTAAAGAAAACCTCATCCCCTTGAGCCACACGCTCTAAGGATCTAAACCTCACCACAACAATAAACAGGACATGCTGGAGGGATAGATTCCTGTCCCAGAGACATCCCATGCTTTGGAACAAGATTCTAGTCTACATTAGGCAGAGCTCCTCACTAACACTCTTCAAGAGAAAACTTGATGAGTGGATGGGAAACAGAAAGTTTCCCCAGGGATCACTTCAATGGCTCTGCTGGAGAGAGGCACAGGGAACTAATCTAAGGGGGCGGCGAAAGCCAACACATTCTGGCTAGGCTTATAAATGCCTTCGGGCAGATAGCCTAGTACCTACCTATGAACCTATAAAGAAAACAAGTACTTTTTTATCTTTAAGATGTACAGCCTTTATAGTTTAACAGTTAAGAAAGGTGGGTCAGAAGCAAGTTAAAGGTAATATAGTGTAGTTGTTTTGGGGCTACTGGGTGGGAATGGGGTGTAAAAATATATTGACTTATGTAGAATAAAGTCAATAAATGCAAGAATTTATTCAAAATTCAAAAGTCAAGAAAAAAGTCTTGAAAATGTGGCATAGGTACAAAGGGAGATGAGAAGAAGCAACTGTTCAAAAGATAAACCTGCTAGGCATTAGTGTGTGCATATAAGCCAAAAATTGGAAATACACATTCATAATAGCAGTCATGTATAATATGTGGGAGTAATAGCTTTCTTTTATAGTGTGCCTTCTTGTTCATATCATCATGGAATTTAAATGGCTTTACAGGTATAGACAAAAAGCAGAGAGTACTGAATTATTATGAAATGTACAGTCCAAATAGCCATTGCCCGTTCGAGCGTCTTCTGTGTGGCGACATGCATGAATGGGTGTTCCTTCATTGAAGGTTGTGCATTAGGCCCAGCAAGCCTGCATGTAAAAATCTACTGCCAATCATTTAGCAGACCGGAGTTCCACTGTGGCGACCCCTAACCGTGAAAAGCCGAAAGATTCAAACAAACAGTCCAAATAGCAGTTATATAAGAGATATGTTTGGATAGAAATGAGCATGTGAATTTAACAATGAGTGGACATTCAGCAGAATATTAGGGAAAAAGGAAATTTGAGTAATAATACTGATTGCCAAAGGGGGAAAGACTGCACTTCTGGAAACAAATGAGAGATGGAGAAAGAATAATTCCATGGGCTGAGTTAAAGGACATACAGAATATTAGTGTGTTATTCCAAATGGAAATTAAAGGTATTTCCAATATTTTAACTAGATTTGACAAGGAAATGCAGAGATGTAACAAGTCATGTCCTGAGCTCATTGATATTCTTGGTGGAGGCAAGGTAGGGTTTTGGCATTACTAAAATAATGCTTCCTAGATTATATATAGTAGAATTACTGGTGGATTTATTTATTTTATTTTATTTATTTTACATTTGTTGACCGGGATAGTCCGACTGGATATATGTCCATTTTCAGCAGAGGCCCAGGGAGAAAAGCTTCACAGATGACTTGCAGAAACCAAACTAAGGGGGAAAGACCATTCAGAAAAGAGATAGTGGGGAAAAAATGAAAAGGGATATGTACTACAATTAGGTCAGTTTTGAAACTTTGGAAATTTAGAATATGTGGGTGGAAGTGCTTACACAAGTAATTTTACACACATGCTAGGATTCACAGAATACTTCTAGAAATACTTGATATGTGATGGAAATGCACATAAGATGTTAGGGGGTGACTGGATACATTTATTTTTTATGTGCCCAAAACTGGGGACCTATATTATAGGTGTTGAAAATATAATCAGGGGAAGTGTTAGAATCATAATAGACATTGGAAGCTGAAAACACATGATTGACCTGGCTAGGTAATTTTAAGGTGGAGGGGCCCAAGTTGACCCTTGCCCTGTTGGTGGTAAAAAAAACAATAGGTAACCAAAAAATAGCAGAACCCAGCACATCCCTTAGTACAGGATGTTATAACAATAATTGGAGACACAGAAAAGAAAGGAAGCAGGACTGGATGGCTCCTCTCTGAGCAAGCTACACAAAAATAAATGGGAAATTTGGAGAGCTTGCAAAAAGAGATGGGAGAATGATAATGCCCATAAGATGTAGCGAGTAGTGACATCCAAATAGGACATAATGCTTGGAACATGGATTAACCTATGCTGTAAGGCAAGCAGTACATATAGGCCAGCACATTACAAGTTCTAATCTGAAAATGCATGATGAGTCTGACTCATTAATGGAATAGTCATTTCCAGTTGTGGGTGGTACTCCTTGTTAAATGCTCTGGATAAAGTCTGTTTGTTGGTTTCTGAGGTTGCCTCTGGAGAAATGTGATGTACTAAGTATGAACTAAATATTTTGAGAGTATTGGAAATACTTTCCTAAATAAAGCTGCATAATACATTTTGAAAACAAAATAATACTGATTGCTAGAAGGGTTCCAATAAGAAAAAAATTAGAGAGGAAAAAAGGCAGTAGTGGATTTGAAGTAATAAGTAAATGGTGGCACAGGAGAATGATTACACTGGTATGTATTTGTAGTCCACCAAAACTGCTGTTATGGAGCTTAAAAATAGGCAAAATAATCAGCTTTCAGAAGGATATTATTTATAGATGGGGACTGGAACTTGATTTGCAATAGTGAGGGTGTATCAGGAGGACACAGAAGGGAAAATATAGCAAAAGATGGCAGATTTTTAAGTACATATATTTAGTATAGAAGATCTGGATTCATTAGTAGGAAATGAGAGAGAATTTACATATTATTCCCTAAAAGGACAACAACTGGGCTAGACTGGATAGAATTTATATCTCACAAGAGCATGTGTCTTTAATTCAAAGCTTAGCCACGCATTAAATAACTATTTAATGTAATTCACAAATAAAATCTAAGATAAAGATGCAGGATAATTAAATAAAAATTAGACACTGGTAATCTCCTACTTGTTAAAAAGAGGTATTTAAGGAATGGGTAGTGGAAATTATTCAAAACTTATTAGGGAAGCTATAATTTTTTTCAGAACACAACTAGTGAGTAAGATAAAAGAAGTAATAGGAATTATTTAGACTGACAAAGGTTACTGCACTGCAGAATACGGGGATTCTGACAGAACAAGTGGAGCAAATGCAGAGTGCTAAAGAGAAAATAAGGTAGTATTTGGATAATATACATGAATTTAGAAAGTTTGCTGTTAACCAACTGTTTGATAACTCCATAGCACAAAACATTTAGCATAATGACTTAGACAACAGAAAGTAAAAGGCATCACCAAACTTAGGGTGCCCATGACAAGGAAAAATAACCAGAGATCCAATAGAGGTGTTCGAAATATTTAAGAAATGCTATGAACTATTTATGGAATACATAATTATGTCAAGGTTAGAAAAGATGAGGCTCAGCACAATTAATGCCTAAGATAGGAAGATATGAGATAAAAATAGTGAAGTCTCCAGCAACAGACAGTATTCCTATGGAAATTTGGAATTTAGTAGAGAAAAGGAAATAAAGATCTGGAAGGTTTTGTTTAGCAGTATTTTAAAGTGGGAGAAGCACCAACATCTTAGAAAAAAACTGTGGTGGCTGTATTACCCAAAGAGGGAAAAGATCTTTCAGACCCAGCTTCTTATGCCCCCTTTTCAATTTTAAAATATGTTTCTAATGTGTTTGTCTGTACTAACTAAAAGAATGGAAAAGGTGTTGCCAAACTGATAGATATGAATCAATTTTGCTTTGTGGAGGGGAGACTAATGCTTGACAACATTAATAGAACTACGATGATCCAGAGGGAAGCAGAATGTAAGAAAATATTGCTATTTTGGTGGATCTTGATACAGAGAAAGCATTTGGTAGAGTCAGCTGGGGTTGTATTAGTAGGGTAATGGAAGCATGTGAATTCCCTGATAGAATGATAGGGTTAATTAGGAGGATATACGAAGGGTTGGGATCAAGAATGAAGGTGAAAATTGTCATCTCCAGTGATAACTATAAGAATCAATCAGAGGAGGTTAAAAAGAATTGAGAAGAGAGACTGAATAAGCAATTCACAAAGAAACAATGGAGGGATATATGCATGTCTTCTAAATATGCAAAGAAATCTAGAAAATAAGGTCTTTGCTTGAAGTGTTTACATAGGTATTTTTATACCCCAAGTAGATTCCAAAATATTTTTCCTCAGGTGGACAGCAAATGTTGGAGGTGTGATTGTGAAGAAAGTGGTAACTGGGAACATATTTTCTGGGAGTTTAATGAGTTGGCAGACTTTACAGATTCCCAGCAGACTGCTCTGTTGGAGATGCTGGGTGAGCAAATTGGTGTAACTAAGGAAAGAATAGCTGTGTAAAATCTTACCATAACCATAGATGTCCTTTTCTTCCACGTTGCAGTATTCTTGGTGTGGGATTTTCTGCCTCAGGTGACCCAAATGTCAGCTCCTATACAAAAGCTTCAGCAGGGCCATAAACCAGGGACCTTAAATGTGACATCTGCACACACAGACCTCAGAACTTGAAGGCCCAGCAGGAGGAGTAGCCAGTGATATCAGTCATAGGGTCAAGGAGCCATTATGTGGTTACATAGGTCACAGGAAAAGGTGTAGACCCCCATAGACCTGAGATATGAGATATTGAGAGAGAGAGAGAGAAGAATAAGGGGGTTTTGGTGGGTGGGAAGGAATACTGCAACATGGAAGAGAAGGACATCTATGGTTATGGTAAGATTTTACACAACTATTCTATGTCCTTCTATTCCTGTGTTGCAGTATTCTTAATGTGGGAGAGTACTACAGCTTAGTTGGAAGGAAGAGTGGAGGTAGAAGAGACTTATTCCACAAAGCCCTGCAGGATTGCCCTGACAAATCCTGCCCATGCTCTGGAGACATTGTCTAACTTGTAGTGTTTTGTGAAAGTGTGAATGGTGGACCATGTGGCTGCTTCCAGTATGGAAGCAGTGTCCAGGCCTTTTAAGAAGGTTTTGGAGGCTGCCACTGCCCTGGTGGAGTGAGCTTTGATTCCCTTTGGGAGTTTTTTTGCCATGGTGTGAGTAGCAGAGGCAAATGGCTTTCCTAATCCAACATGCAATGGTTTGTTTGGAGACTGCCTTGCCCAGGGCCCTGGGGTGGAAGGAAACAAAGAGTTGATTGGATTTTCTAATGGATGTTTTTTTTCTAGGTAAAATCTTAGCTGTCTGTGTACATCCCGGGAGTGGAGTATTCTCTCACCATCACTGGTAGGAGAGGGGTAGAAGGTGGAAAGATGAATAGATTGGTGTAAAGACAGATTCTTGACCACCTTTGGCATGAAGGAGGGGTTAGTTCTTAGTGTTACCCTGCCCTTGTGGAAGGTAGTGTATGGGGGGTAGGCCATTAGGGCCTGTAATTCAGATACCCTTCTGGCTGAAGTTATGGCCACTAGCAGTACTGTCTTCCATGTGCACATTTGCAGAGTAGCTGCACTAGCAGGTTTAAATGGAGACTGGATTAGTTATTCCAGAATGAAGTTAAGGTCCCAGAGAGGTGGTATGAGCTTTCTTGGAGGTATGATGTGTAAGACCCCTTTTAAGAATAGCTTTACATCGAGCTTGGCTTGGGGAGGGTCTATTGGCAGGCAGGCTGAGATTGCTGAAAGGTGAACTTTCACTGAAGAAAAAGAGATTCCGCCCTTTACTAGCTGATACACATAAGCAAGAACTAGGGGGGATCTGCTATGCATGGATCCCTGCCCTTGTCCAGACACCATTTTGAAAATCTTTCCCATTTAGCCAAGTATGATTTTCTTGTAGTAGGTTTCCTGGCCTCCCTCAGGACTGAAAGCACGTCCTCTGAGTAATGGTGCCTGAAGGGAATTAGAAGTTTATCACCCACAGTGTCAGCGACAACATCTGCAAGTGTGGGTGGATAAGGGTTCCCTTTTGTGGTGTCAGAAGGTTCACCTTGTGGGGTAACTTGTGGTGTTTGTCCTTGGCTAGATTGTGAAGTAGGGGGAACCAGTTCTGCCTTGGCCAGTAGGGCGTCACCAACAAGATTTTTGGTTTATCTCTCCTGATTTTGAAGAGGACTTTCTGAATTAATGGGAAGGGAGGAAGGGCATATAGAAAACTTCCCTTCCATGAAATGCTGAAAGTGTCTACTCTCCAAGCTACAGGGGAGTAGATCTTGGAGCAGAAGGTCTGTATTTGCTTGTTCTGGGGGGAGGCAAACAAGTCTACTTGAAGAGTGCCCCACCGGTGGACAATGTCTAGGAAAACATTCCTGTCCAAAATCCATTCGTGCTGTGGAGAAGATGTCCTGCTTAGAAGGCCTGCTTGTTTGTTGTCCTGTGAGGGGATGTAGGATGCCTGCAGGGACAAGTTGTGTCGAGAGGCTAGGTCCCATATCAGTAAGGTTAGTCTGCACAGGTGGTACACCTTTGTTCCCCCCTGCTTGTTGAGGTACCACATAACTGTGTTGTTGTCTGTTATTATTTGGAAAACACCTGGTAGTAGGAGAGGGCTGATGGTCTTCAGTCCTAGAAGGACTGCTGTTATTTCCCTCACATTTATGTGCTTTTCCTTAAGGAAGGGTGCCACTTTGCTTGGATCCTGTAGGATGCCATTGTAGCTCCCCATCCTGAGTCCGAAGCATCTGTATGCATAACCTGGGTTGGGAGGGGAGGCTGCAGAGGAAGGCCCGGGTTGAGCTAGACTTGCTGACTCCACCAAGTGATGTCTGCCAGGCAGGGCAGGAGAGTGATTTCTTTTTCTAGAGGATGTTGGTGTTGAGACCAAACATTTTTTTTAGATACCACTGTAGCTTTTGCACGTGCATTCTTGCTAGTGGAAGCATGGGGATGGTGGCTGCCATTAGGCCCAAGGTCCTTAGGAATTGCCTTGCAGTTATCATTTGGGTCTGCTGCAGGGCTTGGAAATGGGAGGCCAGGGATCTGGCCTTGTCCTGGGGAAGGAAGGCTTTCATTATGTCTGTTTTGATTCTGCAACCCAGAAATATATTGTCTTGTTCTGGTGTCAAGGATGATTTTGGGAGGATGAGAATGAATGCCAGATTTTGTAGTAGGCACATGGTGAACTCTAGATGGATTACAAGGGTTTCTTTGCAGTCTGATAGGATCAGGATGTCATCTAGGTAATGATAAATCTGAATCCCGTGTTCTGCAATAGGCAATGATCGATGCCAGACATTTTGTGAACGCTCTGGGGGCAGTGGACAAAGCAAAGGGCAAAGCAGTAAATTAGAAATGAGAGGAGGGTCCAGAGAAACTTAAACATTTTCTGTGGGAGGGTAAAATAGGTATGTGCAAGTAGGCTTCTTTTACTTCCAGTGTGGCCATGAAAGTCTTGGCTGGAATGAGAGGGAGTAAACTTGGAAGAGACAACATTCTGAAGGTGGGCGCTTTTAAGAATAGGTTTAGAATAAGTTTCCATGGTCCATCCTTTTTGGGGAACCAGGAAAAGTCTTGAATAGAATCCATTTCCTTCCTGTCCTGGAGGGACAGGTTCTATGGTGCCCAAGTTCAGAAGGTCTGTCAGGACCTCTGGGAGGAGGTGTCTTTGATTTTTTTGGGGGGGACACCCCTTAAGGGTGGCCCTTCTTTCCAGGAGAGGAAGTATCCTTTTTGGATAATAGCTGGAACCCATTTGTCTGTGATTATGGTTTTCCAAAAGGGGAGGCAGTGGGAGAGGCGGGCAGAAAGTGGAAGGGGGGCAAGGAAGTCACGCATTGTTGGGGCCACCTCTGTCTGGAAATGGTTGTCTAGACGGAGGCTGAGAGGCAATAGGCCTGGTAGAAGTTTGCCTTCTGGTTCCTCGTCTTTCTCTGGAAGAGGTAGTTCCAGCAGAGGGTGGGTTTTGTCTGACAAATGTGGCCTTGGCAGGGTAGTTCCTGTAATATTTGGGAATTGGGGACACCAAGAGATGCTTGATGTCTTACAATTCCTTGCTCTTTTCCTGTAGATTTTTAAACAGGTCTGCTGATTGTTTTCCAAAGAGCAAATTAAGGTCCAGAGGGGCATCTACTTGAAGTCTTCAGGTAAGTGTTGCAGATGAAGCCAGGAGTATCTCCTGAGAACAGAGGCAGATACTGAAGAGCATGCAGAGGCCTCTGCAGCATCATAGCTGCATCTAATTGTGTGTCTGGCTAGTTGGGCAGCCAGAGAAAGGTTGGAAGAGATGTCAGCTTTTGTGGGGCAGTCAGGAGTAGCAGCCAGCAGAGTAGTGGCTTAAGAGACCATTTCCAAAGGATATTTGGTCATATGGGTTTGATAGTTGATGGCTCTAAAAGCCAATGTGGAAAAGGTGTAGACCTTCTTTCCAATTCTATCCTTTGTTTTGCTGTCGTTATCCATAGGTAAGAGAGAGGCAGATGAAATGAGTCTGGATTGTTTAGCTGGTGAGATGGCAATCACAGCAGGATCTGCCAAAGGAGGCTTGACTAAGAATTTTTGGTCATCAGGCAACTTGTAGAAGTGGTCTGGCCTCTTAGGGACAGGTGGCTAAGAATCTGGTGTCTTTGATGCAGAGGCAAAGGCATCTAGGTAGGCAGGGATGACAGGTGGAATGGCAGAAGGGGAGGGGGATTCCACCTGTAAAAGCTCAAAATACCTCTTTTGAGTGCCAGACATTTGTGAGGTGTCCCATTTAAAATATTATTTCATTTTGGTGATGGTTTCACCAAAGGTAATATCTTCTGGAGGGGGGGGGTCTCCCTCAGTAGAGTCATCCTCTGGTGAATAGCGCTCTTGAAGGTAGGCAATTTGGGAAGTGTAAGAAATGGATTCCTCAGAAGAGGAATAATAAGTCTCTTGTTCTTCTCTCTCTTGTGAGGTAAGTGGTGGAAGGGAAGAGGCAGAAGCAGGGCCAGAAAGACCGGCATTAAGGAAGAGGTGAAGGACTGCCAATCTGGCAGACCTTCTGTCGGTGTAGCCCGATGTTTAGTTTTTTGTTTCTTTTTTACTGAGGTAGACTTAGGAGTAGGCCTGGAGTCAGATGCCTGGCTAATGGTAGCATTGTCTGGTGGAAGGACCCTGGCCGGAGGCCCAGCTGTGTCTGGTTTCCTCTCGACCTTGGCAGTAGCCGGCGTCTGGGTTGGCTCCGGGGACATTCTGGTCATCATCTGTGAAGCAGCTTCCTCCAAGGTCACCGTAGAAGTTGACGGATCAGATCCATCGGATGTCCCTCAACTCCTAAATCAGTAGCTGGCGGGGCGTCCAATAGTGGAGAGGCAGAGGAAGAGGGCCTAGGAAACTTGGCCTTCTTTCGCGGAGGTTCAGTCCAGGCCTCTGAGACAGGATCCATCCTAAGAGCTAATTTTTTAAGCCATTGATATTCCAGGTAGAGATTTAGAATGGCCAGATGGCTGCAAAGGGTCTTGGGAACAAAAGATTGGCAGATGATGCAGGCGTTGTGGTCATGCTCCCAGCCTAAGCAAAAGACTCAGCAGTCATGTCTGTCTTTATTGGATATCTGGTGCCTACATTGGCATTTACCCTTTTTTGCTGACATCGGCTAAGGATTGCTACAACAAACCAAGCTTTAGCAAAAAGTTAAAGAAGAAAACCCCAACAGAGTACTTAACTTTTAGACGTCTTGCAGTGAGGGAGTGATGCACACGATGTGTCGGTTGTCTGCAGCTGAAAAGTTCTGAGGTCTGTGCATGCAGATATCACATTTAAGCTCCCTGGTTTATGGCCCTACATGTGACGTCCCATGCAACTACAACAGCCATTGTATAGGAGCCGATGTTTGGGTCACCTGAGGCAGAAAATCCCACACCAAGAATATTGCAACATAGGAATAGATGGACATATTATGTTCTTGGGATACAATACAGAATAGGAATTGCCTAGATATAGTAAGGCCTTGCTGAGTCTAATTATAATGGCTGCCAAAAACGCAATAATTAGAAAATGGAAATCAAAATATATACCAACTTTATTAGAAGTAGCAAAGATAGTAACAGAGATAAAACAACTGGAACTGGGATCTTTAGAAAAGGGTAGGAGCAAATTACATGTGAAAAAATGGGAAGTGTGGAATCAATACATGCAGAGGAAGGAACAAGGTTTACAAGAAGGCAGGATTTATATTATAAGTGATGTATAATGTTTGCAGCTACAGTTGTGTCGCCATGGTTTGTAATGTATAACGTTTGTGCAACTGAGTGTATGTCGGTATGGTTTATTTTCATTTAAATAACTGTAAGATTGCCTGTGTCATGCATGATAATTTAATAAAGATTTTTCTTGTTTAAAAAAATGGTCATCTCCAGCAAGTTGTGTTTGAACAGAGGAATCAGGCAGGGATATTTTCTTCCCCTTTTTTATTTGCTTTACATTTAGAGCCAATGGCAAAGAAAATAAGGGACTCAAATTCAAGGATATAACTGGCGTGGTAATCATGAAAAAATAGCTATTGTTTTTTACTTGATAAATCCAGAAAAGGACATTTCCATGGTTTGGAATATTTTGAGACTGTTTCAGTTTATTTATTTTGTTTATTTTACATTTGTTGACCGGGCTAGTCTAACTGGATACATGTCCATTTTCAGTAGAGGCCCAGGGAGAAAAGCTCCAGGAAAACATGTAAAAATTAATAAAGCTTAAAAAGTAAAAAGCAGCCATTGTTACAAAAATTAATTAAAAACTAAAAAATTTTTTTTTCAGACGATGTGCATAATTATACTACTCAAAGTGAACAATAACAATAATATATATGTAAACATAGATTTATAAGCAGAACATAGTATATAGAGGCATTATAGGGAGGACTGTAGTAGATGTAGGCTGAAAAAGAGAGTTAAGGATAAAAGTTAGTCAGGGTTGGTACAGGAGCATAATCAGTGGTATTGAGAAATAATTTTAGATTCCTTTTAAAAAGTGGGAGTGAGGTCTTTGTGGGTATATAAAATTAATGAAGATAAAACAAAGGTTAGAGTGGTTAACGATGCATTCACACATGAATTGGTTCAGTAATACACAATTTATGGGGACATACTAACATGAAGCATTAGGTGCATGGATTACAAAGGATTCTGTTATGGTAACATGATATGTGGGAAGAGACTAAGTAAAAAAATGATAAAAAAATGAGAAACTGGAAGGCATTTTTATTTTATTTTTATTTTACATTTGTTTACCGGGCTGGTCCAGCTGGATATATGTCCATTTTCAGCAGAGGCCCGGGGAGGAAAGCTCCAAATACAGACATTAATATCAGAATTTACAAATTTAGTTCATTGAAAAAAATATACAATAGTATTAGCATTAGCATGTTCTTACAGAAGTAACAATTAGAAATTAATTACAGACTAAGGGTATACAAATTATGCATGACAGTAGAAAAAATTTAGTGTAAGATTTTTATGAAGGAGAATTGAAAGTACTAGTAGCACATTGAAATCTAGTCAGGGTTAGTGCAGGGGCAGAGCCAGTGAGTTTTAAGGTGAGTTCTGAGTTGGGATTTGAAACAGGTAAGAGAAGAGATAGCAGTGAGATTGTCAGGAAGAGAGTTCCAGGCTTTACCTATTGTGTTTGAGAACAAGGATTTGCCTGCCAAGTTATTGAATTTGCAAGTTGATATAAGAAATTTGTTAGAAGACCGTAGGCTTTTAAGGTTGCAGTAAGGCGTGATAAGGGAGGTGAGTACAGGGGTGTTAGTAGGTTTGTAGAGGATTGTATGGGCTAAGGAGAGCTGGTGATATAAGATCAGATTTTGCAGCTCAAGCCATCCTAATTGCTTTAAGTTTATGCAGTGGTGGGTTCTAAAAGTAAAACCAGAGGCAAATCTGGCAATACTGTTATAGGCAACAGCCAGTTTGCAGAGGTTAGATTTGGACAGGTACGTGTAAATAGGGGAGGCATAAAGGAGGGAAGAAATCAGATGGGAATGGGCAATGGAAGTTCTGGTAAGTGGAGTAAGGAATGGTTTCATTCTATACAGGGGGCCTAGTTTTCTGTTAACTAATTTTATAGAGTTGTTGATGTGATAGTCAAAGCATAGGTTATTGTCTATCTCTATTCCGAGGAGCCTGGTAGTGGGGTCAGGTGATATGTTAGTGCCATTACTAGACAAGACAGAGAAGTTGAGAGGAGAGGATTTTCGGGTGGGGGAGAACAGTAACAGTTTGTTTTTCTTGGGGTTTAGGATTAGGCATCATTTAAGGAACCATGATTCAATGGTTTGTAAAGTCTGTTGGGTGATAGAGTGCAGTTTGGAGGGGGATGAAGCAGAACAAATCAAAATAGAATCATCAGCATATTGTATAAAGGTTGCAGAGGAAATACTGGCATGAAGATCATTAATAAAAATAGAAAACAGAAGGGGGCCAAGTATTGAATCTTGGGGGACTCCGAGGGTAATGGACAGGTGGTTGGATAAGTTATTGTGCCAGAGCACTGCTTGTTGTCTGTTATGAAGATAGGAGTGGAACCACATTATAGCTCTTTAGTCGTGAGAATGTTTTAAGTAAATTTAACAGTATCTGGTGATTGACCATATCGAAGGCTTTGGATAGGTCAATAAAGAGAGCAGAGGTAAGTATATTATTATTTTGATTTTTGTTGATACAATCAGTAAAGAAAAGGAGGGCTGAAGTGGTGCTGTGGAAAGGTCTGAAGCCATGTTGACAGTCTTGATTATGAATAGTAAGACACAAGCAGTGAAAATGTTTTATGTCCCTTACATTTTGTATACCTATTTCTATCAACCAGAGGAGAAGTTGTGGACAATAATTACTAAAGAGTTGAAGGAATTTATTTAGGAGGAGGGAGAGGGCAAGAACTAAGTGGGATAAGTTGATACTCCCTAAAGAATATGAATGACTACTTTAAGAACTATGCAGTTAAGGATGATAAACATAACTGAAGCAGAAGGTTATGACTCTAAATGGAAAGGGATGGTGATGAAACATGGAATGTTTGAGAAAGAGAGAGTAGGATTTTGAGTGTAGATCCTTAAGAGAATAACAACAAATATACAGAATATCATAGTCATAAAGTTGCATAACATATTACAAGAACAAAGCCAACTTTGGAATGGCAAAAAAAGATTTTGCCAATAGACATGATTGCAGGTAGTGGTATTTAATTTATTGTCATTTGATAACCAGGTTGGTTCAACTGAGTCAAAGGCCCATTTTCAGTGGTATAGCAAATAGACTGGAATTTAATGGTGAAAATTGGAAAAGTAGCCAAGGTAATGACAGTACATAACTAAAGAGGGAAAGATAATAGAGCAGGATGAGGATAAGTAGATGATTGGACTGCAAGTAGAGACTGTCTTCCCTACCAGGGAAATAGAAAGGGAAAGGGAAGTGCTAAGTGAAAGCCCAGCTTAATAATCAATGAGAGGAAGATTGGGGAGAGAGACTGGAAGGGCAATCTACAACTGAATAATGGAAGGATGTTTGTCCAGAAGGTTTAGGAATTTTGCTTGGAAGGGTTTTCATGGGTTCTTTTTTACACAAAGCAGACTTCTGAGAATTTTTCATTAGGTAGATAGCAAATGTGATGGAAAAGAGAGAGAGAGATAACCAGGAGCATTTGGGGGGAGGGGGGTGGGTGTAACAAGTTGTCAGATTTAAAAAATAAAATCCCTGCAGAGTACTGTGTCAGAAAGTTGGAGGGAGAAAATAGCTGTAACTAAAGAATGATTCTCTTGAGCTGAATTTACCATACATAGTAGGCCTTAGTAACTTTAATGATACTGACTGCTGTAAAAAGCATTTACTAGAAAATGAAAATCAAAGTGTAAACCAACTGTAACTGAAGTACTGAATATTGTAAAGAAGATAAAAGAAAACATGCAACTTGTGGGAACAATACCTGCAGAATAATGTTCAGGAGGAGGAGTGAGGTTTAAGGGAAGGTGAGAAATGTGCAAATGATGTCATGCTAGAGTGAGTAATTGTTAGAGACAGAAAAACATTTATATAATGTATAGTGCATGAATATGACATTTGTTTTCCTTTATATTAATGTATGTGTTTCTATGTCCTGTGATATTTTAATAAAGGTGATTAAAAACAAAAGGGAATCTTTCTGGTGCCAAAGAAAGAAGGAACGTGAAGACTTATCCTAACCTTTACATCAAAGTCCAAAGTTCAAGATGCCTTCCCTTCAGTTTGTCTTACCCCTCATTACATATTTCATTTTGTTTTGCAACTCCAGATTTAAAAGATGGTTATTATCCCAATCCAATTCTCAAATACTTCAGATATTTCTTAAGACTTTCTGAGCCTGGCTTACCTTTTATGTTCTCTGTCTTATCCTTTGGGCTATCTATAGATCCAGTGTGTTCACACAGTGTCAAGCACCAGTAATAGCTCATTGTAGGTTGCAAGACATTCACCTTTTTCCATATTTAGATGACTGTCTTACATTTGTGGACTTTTTTTTTCAAAATGTCAGGAATCCCTGGCCTGGGTATAGGATCTCCTAGTAGTGTCAGTGATGCAACAGGGCAGCACACTTGCCTTGGATGCAGAAGGCTGTCTACTCTGTTCCCACACCTGGTGAATTGATTACTGACACTGCAGTCCAGTATAAGGAGAGGCACTGCGCTCTTGAGTGTGCTGTCCTTTGGATGAGATGTTAAAGTGAGGCACCATCTGCCTGAGTTGGTGGTAGCTTCGTTGAATATAAAAGATCAAATGGCACCTATTGAAAAGAGTAAGTGAAGGTCCCAGATACTCTGACCAGATTTCTCCAGTAGTAAAAATACCACTTCTGGTCTCCAGTGAAAAGAGGCTACTAGCCTAAGTGGGACTAACCTGTTCAACAAAGGGTAATTAAATAAATAAATTAAATAAAACTTATTCTGGGGTTATGATATGTGCTCATCTCATGCTTTGAAAAGGCTTGCAGTGGGTCTAGGTCATCCTCATTGGGGTCACAAAAACAGCCTAATATGAATACATTATTTGCAGTTACCCATCTTTCCTCTTTTATCCTCTGCTTGTGTAATGAGTTTCCACCAATATTGTATCTCCTTTATTAGCTGTGGTCGTACAACCAGAAATTTTCTTTGTATTTTCTATAGAAAAAAAAAATCTAATTTTTCTTTGTCAGTTTTGTTTCCAGCAGAAAAACAAGGGTGGCTTTTTTCCTAGAAATAAAATCTAAATATGCTTGTTGCTTCACTGTGGTGGAAAATCTCCTAACATTCCATGACATAACTTTAATAGCTGTTTATCCTGAATCAGATTGTCCCGTACATAGCTTAAGGAAGTATGGCCTCCAGGAGGAGTCCACAAATGATGATTTGGTAAATCAGACTTCTGTCTATAGAGTATAGCCAAGAACACCAGACAAAAGAGCAGGAAGAGCCAATAATGGCTGCAGGACCGGTAAGCACACCCTTCACTATGCAGGCCTCTGGGTCTCTACCCTTTCCCCCAATGAGGAAGGGAATGACAAGGGGAAGTAAAATAAGCACTCTATAAACTTTAAAATCCATCCGTGGTTGATTTGACAACCTAACCAACAATCTTCAAGTGGTTAACAACTTTCCCACATAATCACCACTGGTATTACATCAGGCCCAGGTTATGGCTAAGATGTTTAAGGCACAACAGTAAAAGTGTAACAACAAATAAGGCATCACATATAAATGATACTGTAAAACACAAAGAGTTACTTTGAGTCCCAAATTCAATTTATCAGAGTTCCTTGAGTAACAGTAGCAATATGGCCTCAGCTCCCCACTACACCTTTCCTATTTGTTCCAACCCCACAGGTGAGAGGGCTAAGAAAGCTAACATCCTTGCTGTTGGTAATACTTCTTAGGCCAAAGAGTGACTAAAACATAAAAACTGGGACAGGATTCATTTTTTTTTTTTGAGCTGCAACTTCACCAGTGATTTTGTTCCAGGTTCATAGATTAGTACTAACCTAACTGCCCTTGAAAGCCATTTAAAGCCTAGCCAATTATCCCTTGTGAGACTCAAGCCCTGCACCTTGTGTTTGTAAGGCAAACACCTTAACCATTAGGCCACCCTCCCAACCCATGTCCAGTCCCATGTTTATTGTCCCTTGCTGTGGAGTCAGTATCACTCATCTGGCTCCTGTCCTGGGATGGTTCACCCTTTCTCCACTACTGCAAAGTACTGGTGATCATGTCTGGTCTCTTAGGAATGTCAAAGAAAATGTGTTGACCAAGGTTACAAGGAACTTTTGTTGTGAGGGGATTCCCAAATCTTTAAACTTCTTAATAAAGGGAACCATGGCGCTCCTTTTTAAAAACAACTATCACACTGGCTATGTTACCACTCTCACCCAGCTCTCTGCAGTGCTGTAAGACTATTTCCCTATCGTTATAGTTAAGGAAGTGCACAATAAAATGCAGGAGGATATTCAGGGACTTACTCCATACCATGATCCTGTGTGCACATTCAGAAATGCAGTCAGACTTCAATTGCAACAGCTGGGTCAGCCCCTGTCAAATAAATTGCATGGGGTTATTCCTTTCCTTGTCCTCTGGCAGGCCAATAAATCTCAAGTTGTTTCATGTGCTTCTCAGGATCATCAAGTTTAAGTTTAATCCTGTGGGTTTTAACCTGCAGATCAGCTAACTGCACTCCATGTGCTCGGATTACTTCCTTTTGGTCCTCAAGCTGAAGTTGCTATCTTTCTGTAACAGCAGCTGATTTTCCTGCTTGGTGTTAATCTCCTTACAAGATATCCAAGGATGTAAGAGTTAAGATCAGAGTCTGAGTGGAGTCCAATAAATTTCCAAGATCCATCGTCATAGCCATCTTTAGCAACCACTTTCCCTGCACACAGTTCAGCTGCAAGAAAAAAGAGGAATGTGTTGAATACAACAAAATGGACCACTATTGATGCTTCTCTAGCCATACAGCCCACAGTGCAGTTGATAAGGTTTATACTTGTTTTTTTATTAAAAAAAAATCATAAGCCCACCCACAAAACTATGGGACATATCTTACTGTGCATGCTCCCCACTAGTTATCCTTTCTGAAGTAATTTCTCTCTTTCCTAAAAACTCTTGTCATACCCACTACCCACTCCTTAAATTCATCTCTTTTTAACAAGTAAGAAAACACCAGTATCTCATTTTGACATCATTAGCCTGCATTTTTATTTTAGGTTGTATTGCTCCGTAATCCAGTATAATTCTTGGAGGAGTCTCAAAGCTTTCAGTTAGGTACATGTGCTCCTGTGAAACGTAGTTTCTTGTATCTTGAGGAATAATAGGAAAATTTTGCCTGAGTTGCCAGTAAATTTCTTACTTAATATTCTCATATATTTTTTTTCAGAAATATCACCCTATTGCAAATCATGTTCCAGTGTCACCCATAAGTAATATTCCCTGCTGAAAGCTTATTTCTCCCAAAATTCTAAGTTCCAAAATATTTTTAGGTGGAATATAAATACATGCCAGCATAATCTTCCTCATCTGTGGGTGACACATTATTAATACAAATCTATCATAATTGTCCTTTCCCCTGCTTCTGTCACTATTGGAACTGCTCTCTCAGTCAGTACTATAATTCCCCCATTCCTTTACCCCTGATATTCTGCTGAATGTCCACTCTGAATTATAGAGCATTGTCACCATTTGTGTGACTAAAATTGCTGGCTTTTTGTTTTAAACAGCTTCCTCACTATTTATAAATCCATTGCTACTTCCTTCTTAGTTAATGAAAGTGTTTTTGCAATTTATTTTCTACTTTTTTTAAACAGGTTATTTTTGTTTCAGTTAAAAGTGCTTATACTGTACTTTCCTTAGCCCTATGGCTACTTGTGTGTTTAATAGATCCTCCATTTTGTTATACCTTCATACTGCTAATAAAACTGTTTTACATGTAACTTTCCACTGTACACTTGCATTTACTTCTTACTTTATAAACCGCAGAGTTAAGAAGTGGTACACAGTTGGACATCTAAAGCAGATGATATAACCAGAAAAACAGAAAAAAAGACTTAAAACACACTCAATTACTCAAAAAAGGAAACCAAGCAGCTGTTCACGAATGACTGTAAGCCACAAAATACTGTAATTTCCAGATGAATTAATTACCACATAGCTGGTGTTGATGATCAAACCATATCTTGTCTGTTCGCATTTATAAAACAAATCAGATACCACAACCACGAATTGAAAAACTTTCCTTAGTCGTTGCTCAGCCTCTGTTTTACATAGTAGTTGCTCAAATGGGCTTTGTTGTACACTAAGAGATGCATGTTCTTCATGTGTAGAATTAGATTTTCTTTTGGACAAGCAGTACTCCAGCAAACCTACACCAAACCACCTTAAGTGCTGTTTCCCCTTTAGCCACTATGTAAGCCTCTAGTACCATGAATATGCACTTTCCAATGGTCTGTGTAGCCAGCTTGGTTGAAATAAGCATTCTGAGACAATGTTGCAATTGCCTCATGTTTATTGAAGCTAACTTTTGCAATATGTGAGAGATGAAGTTATATGGTATTACTGGTGGTAAATCTCTCAAGCAAGAAACAGGTTGTCTGTACCATAGACACTATACTAAATCACACAGATCTCAGATCAAACACATAGACCTGCATATCCTTGAAAGTAACCTACCTAAACCACAAACTCCTAAATGTAACCTAACAAACAAGTACCCTCAGCAACCTCACAAACGCACAATACAAACAAGACCCACCATGAGACATATACATCCCAGAGTCATATTGTCTCAAGTCAGTTCAATGTCCTAGTTGTATGTGAATCCATAGTGAGACACATTGATGTGCCATTCACTAAGTTGTAAGAATAAGGTCTCAGTCAGTAGCTTATCAGATGCCAGGACTCACCAGATCACATTTGCACTCAAGTCCTTGCACTAGATATACTCACATAACACAGTCAAAATGCTTGTGGGTGTAAATGACTTGGGAAGTACCTGACTGGACTATATATAGACAGTTATGATAGAGCATTCTACCATCACCAAGAATGATGCTACAATATAAACAAAAAAAATATTGACTTCAACAATTGGCTTAGCTTCTAATGTCATTCAAAGGGAGTACAATGTATATCAGCCTGGGAGGAGATTGTAGGAAGTCCTAACTGCTTTGCCAAAGACAGCCTACCATTATCTCCCCAATGTTTTGTATATTGAATAAATCCTTGTCAACACCTGTGGTGCCTTTTCTTGGGCAATGTCAGACTCCAAAGATTACAGCATAACAAAACAGACCTGGATAGCATATAGATATTGCTACCCAATTCTACAAGCGTTAACAAAAAAATCTTCTCCCTACAAGTATTCCTCACCGTACAAAACATTGAAGTATACATTGTCACAGAGACCTGGTTCAAGACCAGTGACAGCACTCCATTACTGCAGGGTTTTAATGCCTACCACATGTTCAGACCCACTGCACTAGATGAAGTAAAGGTGGCATTGTCTCCACATTCTTAAGAAAACATATAATCTTAGAATATCAGGGACAAAGGAAAAAGGGAGTACTTATATTAATTGCTAGAGGAGCTCCAGCACTGATAGAAGATGGACAAAAAGATAGGTTTGTGGTAGTAAGATGCTGCTGGCATAGGATGAGGATTATAGTGGTATGCATTTATACTCCACCTAAAACTGCTATTATGGCGCTTAAACGGACAATCCCAGTGTTTCTTTGTTTACATTCTGCAAGGTTTACCTTCAGCAGTGTGTAATTCTGAGCATGTCAAGACTTGTCTGTGTAGGGTAGGGGGAAGTTACCTATAGGAAGTTTTGGCCTTTTAATCACAGTCCTTTGTTTCCTGATCTACTCACAACACCTGGTAGGTTGAGCCATTCATTACGTTAGCTTGTGGGTTGTTATTTTCAAAGATAGGTATCTTCTAAATGTTTTTAATGACCTGCCTTCTCCTGACTTCTAGTTTCTGTGGAAATGAATAGTAAACAGAGTTATTCAATCTTTTTTGAGATGTTAATTAGCTTAGCCAATGGCTTTTGTCTTTGCCAAACAATAGTGCTTCATGGATTTTATTACTTGCTGCTACTTCTGTAGAAAGCATGTGTGATTCAACTTGCAAACATTAGTACGTGGAGTTCTCTATCCTTTGTATTGCATGTTATTTAGTGCCTACTTTGGAATCAACATTGAATGCATTTTGTAGTGCAGGCATTGCATCTTGTAAAATTACTGGATTTGTTCATTATCGGTTTCTTTTGCTCTGTGTATTTTAACAATCTGTGCAGTTTTTCTCATTCAGAATGAGAATGAAAGCATTTTATAACATGTCTGGTGGTACCATTCTCCAAAGAAGAATTATATATTTTTTTCTGTACTTTCACTTGACCTATTATTATTTCATGCTGAGTTCTGCATTTCCAAGTATAGGTGCAGCCTGTTGTTTCATTAGTTTAGTTATTAGTCCTACAGGCTGCCATCCAGATTTCTGAATGGGCAGATTGTTCAGCAAAATGACAGAACTGCCACTTTATTTGAGCAGCATCACGTACCTCTCTCATATCACTGCAGTAAAATAATGAAAGCTAAATGTAATATTTTCTTCAGTGCATGCTTTTGACCGACTCCTGTACTTGCTTTTCAACAGTTTCAAGCAGTGAGATTCCCATGAGTAATGCTTTCATACCTTGCATTGCATGTCTGCAGTTCATTTCTGATGCCGCTCTCTGCAGCGTTATCACCATTCTGTTATGCATTAATTTTGTCCTGATCAGAATTCACTGTTTCTTGACTACCTTACCAATTATATCCCTCAATTTCTAAGTCCCTTATTTTCTTTGCTAATGGTTCTAAATATAATACAAATAGCAAAGGGGAGAGAGAACACCCTTTCCTGGTTCCTCTGCTCAAGCAGTGATTATCGGAGAGGACCACTGTCCAGTTTAGTTTTCACCTGCAATCCCTCATATATACTCCTAATCAACCTTTTATCAGGGAATGAAAATGCTTCCATTGCTCTGCTCCTAAAGTTCTAGTCTACTCTGTCAAATGCTTCTCTGCATCAATACCAACAACCAATAACAGTAGTATTTTCTTACATTCTGCTTCCCTCTGGATCATCAGTGCTCTGTTAATGCTGTCAAAAGTTTGCCAACCTTCCACAAAACTACACTGATCCATATCTATCAATTTTTGGCATCACTTCTGCCATTCTTTTAGCCATTGTAGACATAAACACTTTATAACATTGCTTTATTATTGCAGTGTGCCTGTATGAAGCTGGATCTGATGGATCTTTACCCTCTTTAGCTACCACTGCTTTCTTCCAGAATGTTGATACTCCTCCTCCTCTTAAAATACCATTAAATGAAACCTTGTAAATCTTTATCAGTTTTTTCCTGCTAGCTTTCAAACTTCCACATGAATACCATCTATTCCTGGGGAGTCTCTTTCCTCCTAGCTTTCAAATTTCCACATGAATACCATCTATTCCTGGGGAGTCTCTTTCCTCGTATTTATTTATTTATTTATTTATTTATTTAAATTTGTTGACTGGGAGTGTCCGAATGGACGTAGGTCCATTTTCAGCGGAGGCCCGGGGAGAAAAGCTCCACAGTAAAATAAACAGACAGTAGTTACATTGGATTACATAGTGATTAACAATTTAACATAGCAATTAGTTACAACATATTTACAGATGAAGAACATAGTACATCAATAGACAACTAGAATCTTTATCTGTGAAGTACATAACAGACATTAACAAATGTAACAATGAGAAGTTCCTGCTGTATAATAAGTACTAGGCTTATGAGCATCTGAGCTTGCTATAATCAAGGTAGTTAGTGGAATGGATAGAAAGGTAGTGGTTGGATGGGGTGGATGATATTAGATTGGGAGTTGCAAGGGCATAGCCAGCATGTTTTTAGGTGCACTTTTAGTAAAGTTTTGAAGTGGGTGCATGATGGTACGGAGGTAATTGTGGGTGGGAGGGAGTTCCATAATTTGGCTATATAGCTTTCAAACTTCCACATGGATACCATCTATTCCTGGGGAGTCTCTTTCCTCGTAGCTTTCAAACTTCCACATGAATGCCACCTATTCCAGGGGAGTTTCCTGTAGGTTGGTTATACATCCCCATTGTTATCCTATCCCCTCTTGTCCTAACTGCTCACCTAGTACTTACCTATGAATTGGAGAAGATGCCTGGCTAATGAATCTAGTGTGTGACTAGAATAAAAATGTCCCCAATACCTTAATGACCATGACCTAAAGTTTGCCTAAAGCTATTTTCATTTGGGAAAGTTTTCTTTTTCTCAAGGCTCTCCCAAATCATGTGGCATGTGGAAAAAGGTATAGTGTAAGCCAGCAGTAATGCTTCATGTACTGAGAGGTGGTCAGACATGCCACACTGCCTGCCAAAAATCATTCATTATTTCCTCAATTACCCACTTAGCCTCATTGCAGAGGCATAGTAGATTTGGAGCTTATCCTCAACATGATTCCAATGAACTGCCAGGCACATAGACACACAATACAGTAAGAGTAAGTGAAGAAATACAATTTCACCATACATTACGTCATTGGATGTGGGAAGACATGCAATATCAAAATTCACACACGTACAGATTCAGATAAGGTACCAATGTTTACAGCTGAACTGGGGACATAAGTAATGCAAGGCGATAATGTTGATGACTTCATGACTGTGCTATTTTGGATATAAATTAGCATGTAGCTATTATGAAGGCTCTGGCCTTCCAGAATAAGCTAACTAAAATAGTGTTTTCATTCATAATCCCATGATACAGGTATAGCATACTCAGTAAGTGGTCCAAACCAAGCTTTAGCACTTCATTGATGCCAAATGAAACATTTCCTCCAGTGATCCATTTAACAGTTTGTTTTTGCCTGCACAAGCACTTCACTGACATCAAATGAAACATTTCCCCCAATAATCCCTTCAGTCGTTTGTCCATGTCTCCATAAGCAGTCAACTGTCATCAAATGGAACACTTCCCCTAATGATCCTGGGACAAGCACTTTTACTAAGATCAAATGAACCACTTCTCCCAAATACACATTCAGTAGTTTGTCCATGTAGGCCCAAGCACTTCACAAACATCAAATGAAATATTGTCTCCAGCGATCCATTTCGTAGTTTGCCCATGCCTGCAAAAGCATTTCACTGACACCAAAACTAATCTTCCCCCAATGACCCCTTCAGTAGTTTGTCCCTGCACAAGAATTTCACTGACACCAAATGGAACATTCCCCCAAAGATCATTTCAGTAGTTTCTCCATGTGTCCATGCACTTCACTGACACAAAAAGGAACATCTCCCCAAATCAATACCTTCAGTAAGTTGTCTGTGCCTGCACAAGCATATCACTGACACCAAATGAAACATTTGCCCCAAAAATGTTTACACAAAGACTTCAGTGATGACACAATGAATAATTTCCTCAAATGAACCCTTCTGTAGTTGCTCCATTATTGCTGAAGTCATTCACTGGCACCAAATAAAGCATTTCCCTCAACGATCATTTCAGTAGTACATCCATTTCTGTATAAGCACTTTTACTGACACCAAAAGAAAAAATTTCCCCTATGACCCGTTTTAGTAGTTTGTCCATATCTGCACAAGTACTTCACGAACATCAAATCAAACTTCCCCCCCCTAGTGATCCTTTCAGTACTTTTTCCATTTATGCCCAAGCACTTCTCTGACACCAAGTAGAACATTCGCACCCAATAAGCCCTTCAGTAGTTTCTCCATATATGCACAAGCACTTCACTGATACCGAATGAAACATTTCCCCCAAACACACTTTCAGTAGTTTGTCTCTGTCGGCCAAAGCACTTCACTGACATCAAACGAACCATTTCCCCCAGCATTCCCTTTAGCTAAGAGGTCAAGAGGCATACACACCTCTTAACTGCTGCTGCCACTGCTGGATCAATCTTACCCCCAACCCCCACCCTGAAACACAGTTGTGGAACAGAACATGCATGCTACCACAAATCCTGTTATTCAAGCAACTTTGCAATTTCTATCTTGAGCTAAGAGGTGAAGAGGTATGCAAACCTCTTAACTGTTGCTGCTCAGTCACTTTCACTCTTCACAAACACACACACACACACACATAAATATGTACATACTTTTTATGTGTTTTTTTTTGTTTTGTTTTTTTTTGAACTTTTACACTCACAAACAAAAGTTTTTCTGAGTATAAGTATATTGGCGTCTGGAACATTTCAGCAGCAGAAGGGAGATGCCATACTAGTATCCCAGACAGCTTCCATGGCAGTAATGTCCACCAAGGTAGATGATTACATCCACTTCCCAGCAACAGTCATGGATTAAAGAACTGCCGTGCAACAGTTCTGTGCTGTAGCCTATTTCCCTTTCATCCTCGGCGCAATAGACTGCACCCACTTTGCATTTAAAACACCTGCTGTACCTGATGCAGAACTGTACATCAAAAGAAAGGGGTGTAAAGTTGTGTGCACAGCAGATTCCTCATTACTAATGTCATGGTGACACACTCTGGTAGTGTCCATGATGCTGCAATATGAAGGGGAAAGTGGTCTGAGGGCTGCTTTCCAATGTGGTGAAATACCTGAGGTACTACTAGTCATTAAGGACAGGACCACCACAGTTGTGATGTAATCAGAATCCACACCTGTCACCATTAAGCATGAGGGCAACATATATCCCGGTGACATGATTTGAGGCCAGTAACACTGTTATCTCATCTGGGGAGGCAAGGGTGGCCGACTTCCAGTGGCATTCCTCGCCCTGTCAAAGCAGCAGTCTGTAGGCTGCACTGAGGATCAGTTCAGAGTAACAGCACTGACAGGCCTCACTGGATCTATTGTGACTGCCCAAAGCATTGATCATGTTTGGATCATAGGAAGTTACCAGGCTATTTGCCCTGAGGCCCTTATAACCTAGCCAAGAGTTTAGCCCATGTGTAGACAAGTCAGCACCCAAAGACTCTGTCCAGCAGGAATACTGGTGGAATTCCAGGGCTGTGTTTTCTGTTTCCCATCCAGTTATCCAGGTTGCGCTTGAAAAGGGACAATGAGGTACTCTGCTTGACGTGGAGAGGGAGTCTATTCTACAGATGGGGGAGTCTCTGGGACACAAATCTGGCCCACCAAGTCCTATTGATGTCACAGACCAGGTTGAGGTTGTCCGTGTGGGTTACTCGAGTAGAGCTTAATTGCGGATATGCTGTAGCCCCATCAAGGCGGGGTCTGAGATTGCTTTGTATGCCAGACAGAGGTCACCTCTGAGGAGTCTGTATGAAACTGAGTAGAGGGACAGGGCTTTTAGCCTGTCTGTGTAAGATAGATGTTTGAGACCCTGGATTCTTTTGGTGAGGAACCTCTGTGGTCTCTCCAACTGCTGCATGTGTTTTGCAAGGTACATGCCAAAGGGGGCATTGTACTCAATAACTGGTCTTATAAGGGAAGAATACAGGGATGTTATGACCTCCTTGTCCCTGGATGAGATAGCCTTACTTATGAGGTACACCATGTAGAAAGCTTTCCTTACAATGGAAGCAACATGGGGGTCAAAAGTCAGGTTGCTATCAATCTGGATGCCCAAATCCCTCACGGGTGACTGTGTGCTTAGGATATTGTTATTAATGTGATCATTTGTGGGGACATCACTCTCCCCAAAGGGGATGATGATGCATTTTTTGGCATTCAGCCTGAGGCCATGTTTCTTCCACCAGTCATTTGTTTGGGTGAGACCCTCTTGGAGAACGTCCGCATCACTTGGGGAATTGATGACCATGCCCAGCTTGCAGTTATCTGCAAACTTGGTCACCCATAGCCCACTGGTTTTGGCCTGCACCTCAGAGATGTGTATCCTGAATAACAGAGGCCCCAAGACTGATCCCTGGGGTATGTCACTCATTATTGATCTACTGCTTGAGGTGGCTTCCCCTATTTTAATTAGGTGGGTTCTATCAGTGAGCCAGTTTACTACCCATCTGATAACATATGGATGATACCTAGTTGAGAGAGTTTGTGTACCATGCCCGAGTAAGTAACAGTGTCAAAGGCTTTGGCCAGGTCAAGGTAGGTGGTGTGCTTTGTCTTCCCTTCGTCCATGGCTTTGGTGACTGTCTCAAAAAAGTCAACCAGATTTAACAGACATGACCTCCCCTTGACAAAGCCAAACTGTTTGATGTCGAGTGGTTGGAGGTTGCCAATGCCCGTTTTAATGAGGTCCATGATAATCCATTCCATGGCCTTGTAGATCTGTCTAGTTAGGCTGATAGGTCTATAATTTCCAAGATCAGTGGATGCTCCACCTTTGTGCAAAGGGATGACAGTGGCTGTCCTCCACTTGGCTGGGACAAAGCTGGTACTCAGGCTTTGGTTGAATAGGGTGGCTAATGGTGCTGCAAGTTCATGTAGGATGCAGCCTGTGATGTTATAGGGTCCCATAGAGGCTGTATTTTTTGCATTTTTAGAGGCAGTGATGAACTGTTCCTTAGAGATAAGGGGAGGGGGACAGGTACTGGGGATGCCCTGATTTACTAATGGGGGGACATAGGGGTGAAGTTTTCATTGACTTTGTCAGCCAGTAGGTTGGCTATATCTACAGCATTTGTGTATATGATGTCCTTGATCACCAGTTTTGAACAGATCTGCGTGCTTCCTTTGAGGTTGCAGACATATGTGAAGAAGACCTTATGGCTGTCTCTAGTAGATGTGGCCAATTTGGACTCGAAGTTGGCTTTAGAGAGTTTTACTAGTGCTATTATTTGCTTGTTCAAGCTAAAGAGAGAGTGCTTCCCATTGGGCACCTGCTCCTTCTTGGTCCAGGGCAGCAATTTTTTCCTTTTGTTATATAGTTTATTTATTGCAGATATCCACCAGACAGATTTACTCTTCCTTGTGGAGGATGATTTTTAATACATTTGGGCTTGTTTTATTATTATTGAATTTAAACCTTTTCCATGGTGGTACATTCATGGTGCTTCCTTTGGTTTTTACACAGACTTTCCATGATATACCCTTGGCAGCTTACAGGTTTGTGTTTACTTCTCATTACTAATATCATGGTGAAACACTCTGGTAGTGTCCATGATGCTGCAATATGAAGGGGAATGTGGTCTGAGGGCTGCTTAGCAACATGGTGAAATGCCTTAGGGACTACAAGTCAGTAAGGACAGGACCACAGTTATGATGTAATCAGAAACCGCACCACTCACCATTAAGCCTGAGGGCAACATATGTCCTGGTGACACAATTTGAGGTCAGTAACACTGTTATCTCATCTGGGGAGGCAAGGGTGCCCACTTCCAGTGGCATTCCTTGCCATCTCATAGCAGCATTTTGTAGGCTGCACTGAGGATCATGTCAGAGTAACAGCACTGACAGGTCTCACTGGATCTATTGTGACTGCCCAAAGCACTGATCATGCTTGGATCATAGAATCACAGGAAGTTACTAGGCTATTGGCCTTGAGGCCCTTATAAGCCTAGCCAAGAGTTTAGCCCATGTTTAGACAAGTCAGCACCCAAAGCCCCTGTCCAGCAGGCACATGGGTGGAATCCCAGGGTGTGTATTTTCTGTTTCCTATCCAGTTATCCAGGTAGTGCTTGAAAAGGGACAATAAGGTACTCTGCTTGACATGGAGAGGGAGTCTAATGGGGGAATCTCTGGGACACAAATCTGTCCAGCCAACAAGTCCTATTGACGTCACAGACCAGGTTGAGGTTGCTCATGTGGGTTACTCAAGTGGAGCTTGACTTGAGGATATGCAGTAGTCCCATCAAGGCGGCATCTGAGATTGCTTTGTATGCCAGACAGAGGCCACCTCTGAGGAATCTGTATGAAACTGAGTAGAGGGACAGGGCTTTTAGCCTATCTGTGTAGGGTAGATGTTCAAGGCCCTGGATTCTTCTGGTGAAAAACCTCTGTGGTCTCTCCAGCTGCTGCATGTGTTTTGCTAGGTACATGCCGAAGGGGTTATTGTACTCAATAATTGGCCTTCTAAGGGAAGAATACAGGGATGTTATGACCTCCTTGTCCCTGGATGAGATACTCTTACTTATGAGGTGCGCCATATAGAAAGCTTTCCGTACAATGGAAGTAACATGGTGGTCAAAAGTCAGGTTGCCATCAACCTGGATGCCCAAATCCCTCATGACTAATGGCATGCTTAGGACATTGTTATTAATGTGATAATATGTGGGGACATCACTCTCCTCAAAGGGGATGATGATGCATTTTTTGGCATTTAGCTTGAGGCCATGTTTCTTTCACCAGTCATTTGTTTGGGTGAGACTCTCTTAGAGGATGTCCACATCACTTGGAGAATTGATGACCATGCCCAGCTTGCAGTCATCTGCAAACTTGGTCAGCCATATCCCACTGGTTTTGGCCTGCACCTCAGAGAAGTATATCCCAAATAACAGAGGCTCCAAGACCGATCCCTGGGGTACGCCGCTCATTATGGGTCTACTGCTTGAGGTGGCTTCCCCTATTTTGATTAGGTGGGTTCTATCAATAAGCCAGTTTGCCACCCATCTGATAATATATAGATTAATA
Source organism: Protopterus annectens (assembly GCF_019279795.1). Classification (NCBI taxonomy): domain Eukaryota; kingdom Metazoa; phylum Chordata; order Ceratodontiformes; family Protopteridae; genus Protopterus; species Protopterus annectens. The sequence continues at coordinate 1,252,530,774 of NC_056735.1, read as the reverse complement.
TCTAGTTGAGAGAGTTTGTCTACTATGCCCAAGTGGGGAATAGTGTCGAAGGCCTTCACCAGGACAAGGTAGATGGTGTGCACCATCTTCCCTTCATCCATGGCTTTGGTGACTGTCTCAAAAAGTCAACCAGATTTAAGAGAAATGACTTCCCCTTGACAAAGCCAAACTGTGTGGGGTCAAGTGTTTGGAGGTTGTCAATGTCCCTGTTAATGACGTCCATGATAATCCGGTCCATGGCCTTGCAGATCAAGCTAGTTAGGCTGTTGAGTCTATAATTTCCTGTATCGGTGGATGCTCCACTTTTGTGCAAAGGGATGACAGTGACTGTCCTCCACTCAGATGGGAGAAAGCTGGTACTCAGGCTTTGGTTGAATAGGGTGACTAATGGTGCTGCAAGTTCATGTAGAATGCAGCCTGGGATGTTATCAGGTCCCATGGAGGCTGTATGTTTTGCCTTTAAGAGGCAGTGATGACCTGTTTCCTAAAGATAAGGGGAGGGGGGACAGGTACTGGGGATGTCCTGATTTACTAATGGGGGGACAGAGGGGTGACATTTTCATTGAATCTGTCAGCCAGTAGGTTGGCTATATCTACAGCATTTATGTATGTGGTGTCCTTGACCACCAGTTCTGAATAGATCTGGGTGCTTCCTTTGAGATTGCAGAAATATGTGAAGAAGGCCTTATGGTTGTCTCTAGTAGATGTGGCCAGTTTAGACTCAAAGTTGGCTTTAGAGGATTTCACTGGTGCTCTTATTTGCTTGTTCAGGCTAAGGAGAGATTGCTTCCAATTGAGCACCTGCTCCTTCTTGGTCCTGGAGAGCAATTTTTTTCCTTTTGTTATATAGTTTATTTATTGCAGATATCCACCAGACAGGTTTACTCTTCCTTGTGGAGGATGATTTTGTCCTGTCAGGTATTCCGGATTCCATGCATCTATATAAGTGCTCGTATGAGTGGTGAAGCTGTTTATACCATCCCTCAGGAGGCTGTAATCAGCTTTGGAGAAGTTTTGTTGTTTGACCCTAGCTACAGGGAGGTCAGGGGAGATGCTGACTTCAAAAGTGACCACTTTATAGTCGGATCTTACCAAGGAGGATGATACTGTAGGGTGCTGCAGTGGTTACCCATGCTGGTTAATACCAAGTCCAAGATATTATCACCTCTTGTGGGGGTATTGACTAGCTGCTCCAAGGCATTTGCACTGATAAAATCAAGTAATCTCTGGGCATTTGCATTCTGACATGAGTAGGTTTTCCAATCTATGGTTGGGTTGTTAAAGTCACCCAGGTTCAGGGTAAAGGATTGAATCTTGATAGATTCAAAGAGGTCCAAATAGGTGGAGTGGGCATCCTGAGTCAAATTTGGGGGCCTGCAGCTAGCTATAATTTAAATAGGGGTCTTGTCAATGGTTAACTTTACCTGGAATCTCTCTTGTGCATCATACTGTTTGACCAGCCTGGAGGTGTGTGTGTCTTTAATATACATTGAAACTCCACCTCCTTTGGCCTTGCTGCCCACAGTTTGGGGTCTGAATGTATGATAGGATGAGTAACCAAGTAAGGCTAGGGTGCTCTCCGCAGCTTTGAACCAGGTTTCTGTGACTGTACAAATGTCAGCATCTTCTAGGGTTAAGAATGCTTGCAATGAGTGCAGTTTCATGTTTAGACACCTAGCATTTAGCATCATGACCTTCAATTTGCATTTTGTTGAAATTTTTATGTTGGTTTTATCGATCTCAGGACCTTTCCTAAAAAAAGGCACTATGGGGGAAGCAAGGGCCTTTGCCAGAAGCCTGAAGCCCAAGTGAGACAGATGCAGACTGTTTCTAGAAAAGCACCGTGGTGTGTCGATCATATCTTCCCAGGCTGTCAGGTACTGGATCCCCCTGGAATGACACCAACGTAACGCATCAGAGATACTTCAGGTGCAACTAACATTGGGTAAGACAGTGATTCAGGTCATAGCCTGCTATAGGTCTCCAACCATGTCCCAAGACTCACACTCCACGTTCCTAAGCATCTTGGAGAATATTAGGGTCCAACCTAACACTCTCATACTGGGCGAATTCAACTACCCCTCCGTTAACTGGGAAAACTACTCATGTACCAATACACTTGCCCAACATTTCCTGGAATTAATTATTTCCAATGCCCTGGACCTGCTCGTTCTTACCCCCAGTAGAGGTAGCAATATCCTTGACCTGGTCATTACTATCATGGGCGACCATTGCTCTATACCAATAGTCAACTCCTTCCTGGTTAGATCCGACCACAAACTAATCACCTTGGAAATCCACCCCCCCCGCAAAGGAAACCACAATGAAAAACTTCTCCAAAGCTAACTTTGGGCTCCTAAAAACAGAGGTGGCTAACTTCATGGCACCCATGCAAATGGAGAATAGTTGCATGACCACTGAATCATACACCATTTCACTGTACAGACCTGTACACAAATGCATGGATCTCGCCATACCCAGTAGAACCAAGATGCTCTCCTCCAAAAAAAGGAAGCCAATCTGGTGGTCACCTGCCATAAACAAACTCTACAACAGAAGGAGGAAACTGATGCAGAATAAGATGAATTTCCAAGACTGGAAAAACTTCCCAATCAGCCTCAACAAAAAGTTGAGATCCCTCATCAAATCCTCTAAAGCTAGCTATGAAAACAGAATTGCAGCAGATAGTAAAGACAACCACAAAGCCTTCTATAGTTATGTAAAGAATATCCATGGCAATACCCAGATTTTCTCTGAGCTACTGCACAATTGTTCCTCCTATACCAAGCCAACAGATATTGCCAATATACTGGCCAACAGATTCAGTGCCACCTTTACCCCTCTCCCTCTGAAAGGACCAATCACAATAAAAGTAGATTTCCAGGCACCCAGTATACTGCTGCACAGGTTTAAATAGCACTGTCCAAGGCCAAGAATACAGCTTCTATGGGACCTGACAATATCCCTGGCTGTGTTCTACATGAATTACAGAGTGAACTGACACCTCACCTGTGTGCCCTCTTCAATCACAGCCTCACCTCAGGCTTTGTCCCTACTGAATGATTCACTGCTACAGTCATCCCTTTCCACAAAGGAGGAGTGACTACAGACCCTTGGAACTATCGTCCAATTAGCCTGGGAGTCTGATATGCAAAGCTATGGCATGCATCATCATGGAACTAATAAACAAGGATATAAGGAATCTCCAAACTCTGGATCCCACACAGTTTGGTTTTCTGAAGGGTAGATCATGCCTGCTCAACTTGGTCAACGTCTCTGAGTCATTCACCAGAGCTGTGGATGAAGGCAATGTGGTTCATACAGCCTACCTTGATCTGGCCAAGGCCTTTGATACCATTCCCCACTCAGGAATCATAGAAAAACTCACTAAGCTAGGCATCAACCCCTATATCACTAGGTGGATTGCAAACTGGCTCACAGATAGAACCCAAAGTGTAAAAGTTGCTGACTCCAAGTCAGACTGCCGACCAGTCGCGAGTGGAGTCCCACAGGGTTCGGTCCTGGGTCCACTCCTGTTTGGTATCTACTTCTCTGAAGTCCAGGCCAACATGAATGGACTCTGGCTGACAAAGTTCGCAGATGATTGCAAGTTGGGAGCTATTATTAACTCCCCAAGTGATGTTGACATCCTACAGAAAGGCCTCACTGAGACCAATGATTGGGGTCAGAACCATGGCCTTAAGCTCAATGCCAAAAAATGTGTCATCATCCCCTTCAGGAAAAACCCAGTTCCCATACATTACCACATTGATGGTAGTCCACTGAACACAGAAGGCGTAATAAGAGATCTGGGAACACAGGTTGACAGCAACCTCTCTTTTGATCACCACATTGCCACTGTGATCAGAAAGTCCTCCTATGTGGCACATGTCATTAATCATTACAAAGGGTTTTGCATCCAGGAAGAAAGAGGTAACTGTCTCCCTCTACTCTTCCCTCATTAGGCCAATCATCAAGTACAATGCCCCATTTGGCATGTACCTCACTAGACACCTGCAAGAACTGGAGAGGCTGCAATAGTACCTCACAAAGAGGATCCTAGGCCTTAAACACTTGTCCTATATGGACAGACTCAAAAAACTCTAACTTTTCTCTGTCTCATATCACCTACTTAGAGGCGATATCTGCTTGACTTACAAAGCCATGTCTGATGCTACATCTAAAGAAATCCTAATCCCTCTACACCACACACTCCGGAGACCTCATCCTCATTACCACAATCAACAAAATGTGCTAAAGGGACAGGTTCATAACCCAGTGACTGCCCAAGCTATGTAACAGACTTCCAATACATATCAAGCAGAGCACCTCGCTGACCCTCTTCAAGAGAAATCTTGATGAGTGGATGGGAAATAGAAAATTCACCCCGGGGATAACTCCAGTGGCTCTACTCAACACAGGCACTGAGAACTAAGGTCGGGTGGCACAATGCCAGGGTAATCCTATGGGCTAGGCTTGTAAAGTCACCAGGGCCATTAGCCTAGTACATACCTATGAACCAGAAATTAAGCCAATTGTTAAAGTCAATCATTTTCTGTTTGTACTGAGGCATCCTTCGGGTGACGGTAGAATGCTGCTTAAGGCTAGGGACATACCTGCCTGGGACACATATTCAACGAGCTCAATCATGTCTCTCTTTGGTTTCACTTTACAATCCCGAAATACTGAAATATCGAAATTCAGTATCTCGAGACTGTAAAGCCAAAAACTTAAAAACCCGAAAACCCAAAAGCGCAAAATTCAAAATCACGACTTCCCACATACACACTCCACACACAAACAAGTACACATACACCTTCCTCCCTACACTACAAGCCAACAAAACTCACACAAACACACGTGTGAACCCTACATATAAGCAGGGCTGTGCTCCCCACACCCCCGCTACTTATATATTCTAACTCCGAGGTCACATTAAAAACACAAACACACAAAAACCACTACACATTCTGGACTCTCCTTGCACAAACACACAAAAACCACTACACATTCTGGACTCTCCTTGCACAAACACACATCACATACATATAAATACCACCACTCTCAACACTTACACACTCACAACCTTACCTACCTACCCTAACCCACACCTCAAAACTCCAAACACAGTCACACACACTAAAATCCCTACCCAAACCCCCAAGTAAAACATCACTTACCTGAATCTTCAGCAACATCCACACACCACAATGCACATCATGAACATAGGGAATCCCACGTCACGTACATGCCTCCACAACCTCGGATTCGACATTTCCGCATTCAGCATTTCCACATTCAGCATTATGCACTTTCGCGCAAGTGCATTTTCGACACCAGTCTCGAGCTACTGAAGTTCGATATTTCAGTAGTTCGAGATTCTGAAGTGCAACCCTCTCTTCATATAGTCCAGGGAGGCACATCTCAAGTCGTTCACCCCAGCATGGACTATGACAGAGTCATAACAGTATCTGTTGTTGAGAGACTTGAGTGCGTGTGTGATATGGCAGATTCTGGCACCTGACAAACAACTAACCGTGACTTTTTCCTTATCCAGCCTGGTGAGATGCATATCTGTGTGCCTCACAATGGAGTTTCCTATGACTATTATGTTGGGTTTATGGTTAGGCCTTTGTGGTTGCGAGACAGGTGTGTGGACTATGCATGGTATGTGGTGTGGAGGGTTGTGTTTTTGCCTCTGAGGTCTCCTTTGTTTGGCTATGTTTTTGTTGAGAACCTCCACATATGTCGGGGTGTGTTGTGTAGTTAAGGGCGGTGTTTGAGGTGTAGTGATTGTGTTGATAACCTTCTCAGTGTCAGATACATTGGACTGTGAGGGAGAGAGCACTGACTCTAGGTTCTTAAAGTAACTGCATCTCTCACAAATTGTGTTCCTAGGTGGAAATAGCAGATGGTTGTCAGTGTACATGAGGCAGTTGCTATACTGTCTCAGGATGCCCATATCAACCAGGCTGGCAGGAGAAACTGTAGGAAATTGTCCATCCATATTTGTCAAAATCTGAGGGAGAGAGGACAGGGAAAGCTAAGGGGTAGGCCTAAAGCCCAAGTGCTTAGACCAAAACTAAGATGCTTAGAATAACACAATTTAAACTGGTTAAAAAAAGCAGAAATACATGTAGCAGTAAAGATGCAATTAAACACTTTAGAGAACAAGTAGCTGAAAAAGCAAGACGAAGTTATAGAGTAGAAAGAGGGAAACACAAATTCTGTAAAAGCAGCTGATTTATTTTATTTTTTTTTTGAATGGGAAGGGAGAAAAGAGGAACAGAGAATAATTCAAGGTAAAGAAACTATGGAGTTGGCCTTCCCAAATGTTCTTTCTGTATTAAGTAGAATGAGCTAATGAGACTGGACTGCGATGACTGTCCCAGATCAAATTTACAGTCGGGGCGGGCAACTGCAAAGCCACCAAGTTTAAGAACAAGACAACAATAGGTAAGGAGGGTGGGGAACTATGCTACAGCTACTAACTACATTGTTTTAGGAAGAAAACACTACATAAATGTTTATCCCAGCTGGAAAACAGCAGTGAGACACTAAATGAAAGTTTTAAACATATAAAGGTGCAAGGAGACTATAGAGAATGCTTTTAACTGCAAACAAATCAGTTATATGATACACTCCTTGGCAAGAAAAACAGAACAACAAACAGATGCTTAACAAAAGGAGAAAATTTCCAATTACCTTTCACACAGTGAAGCTAGCTAAAAAGCTTTACAAAAAGTGAGGCAGTAACAAAAGTGATTTAAAAAGCCCAGTAAGGCAGCAGAACAGTACAGATTAGTTTATAGCAATAAAATACAGTTAAAAATAGGCAGCAAACAATAACAAGTGCAATAAAATGTAGGCAGGAGACAATAAGGTCTGTTCACACTTCTTTCCTCCAGACAGTATTGCCATCCATCCAAGAAGACTGCAATCATGCTGGGGAGGAACCTCAATTATACTTCTCTCTGTGTGAGAAATTGTCTTCCCTACTTCTGATTTACACATGGAAGACAGAGTGTAATATGCAATTGTTATACTTTATATGGAGGCTGGCATATGAATATGATGATGTTAGAAGCATGTCAATTGACTATCTCACTTCTCATTTCCAATGCAAAGCTGAGCTAAACAATCAGTTTCATCTGTATTACTATTATGAATAAATAATCAGAATAAATATGAGAAAATGTTTGAATATGTAACGTAAGAAGTAACAACATCATCACATGCACAATCCATTAAAAAGTTGCATAGGTCACATGTGGAATTTGAACCCATGGCAGTGAATATCATAACAAGTAAGGGAGAAGCACACAATCAATATGCTATAGTAATGGTGCTCCACAGTTACATGCACATCCAAACAGAATGAGCATGTGTACTCCAAGAATGTCAGATGCCTGTCATGTACAACCACAGTCAGTGATACATATCATAACAAATGTTACTGTCATAATATGGTATGCAACACATATAATGGAAGTTATGTAGAAACAGTGACGAAACAAGTCAGCATATTAAAATGAGCTGTTCTGCATTTATGACAACATATCAACAAAATACACAGTGAACCATCCTCATGTTGTTTCTATCAGACCGCATGGACAACTACTACTATATTATTAAACATCAGAAAGTATCTGGAAACTAGTCAGTGAACATACAACTTATGGAAATCCTCAAACGTCACTGGTTTCCATTAACATACCACAGATTTTGCAGGGTAGTCAGAAATAACACTACAGATATATTTTCATTCCATCCTTATCAAAGATCGGTTCCTTTTTATCCATATGTTATTACCGCATATGGGGAAAATCTCCTTGTCAGTGGTAGTCTTTTACTCATCTCTATATGTATATTGTTGAATTTTGTCCCCTCCTTTATCTCACAGACAGATTATAATACAGACAATTTACCCCTCCCAAAAAAGGACTGACAACATGCCTAAGTTGATTAATACAGATTAATGATAACATAGATATATGATAATAGCACTCTATTCCACAACAATGCCAGCAGGTGACAGGTTACCTTTGAAGCTAGCTGTACATCAGCTATACCTTCAAGTGAGGTAGAAGTTTGCTAAAATAAATGAACACAGTAATTACGACTGTCCATAGAGATTCATGTGATATAACAAAAGTAAATAGCATATATTACTGTGCAGCTAAATTAATAACAGATACAGTCTTAGCACAAAAACACAGGACAATAAGGGAAAGGAAGTGTAGAAATCAAATGCCATCCTGGAAGTATCGAATAGAGAAAACTGTAAAGCAATTAAGACAAGAAGTGTCACTGATAGAAGAGAGAATAGATCAACAAAAATACTCAGATAGATGTGATAAAAGCAATGCACAGTATCAGAGCAGATCCAGATCTGTCATGCACTATTGCAAATAAACTAAAAATATCAGCATAGGCAGAAAAACTAAGAAGATATGCAGTTAAATATAAATGAAAAGTACAAAATAAACAGTTTATTGATAACACCAAAAAGTGTTATAGAGAACTGAGAAACAAGTAAAAGGAACTGAAACACCAACAAAGGAGAAGAAAGATACATTTTGGAGAAATATCTATGAAGATCCTGTGGAACAGAACAAAGACGCTAAACAGAAGTAAAGGAAAGAATAGGAAGTTCAAATGTACAGGATATGAAATGGGATGAAATAACAGCCAGAGAGACTGAAACAAAGATAAGAAAAGCTCCTAACTGAAAAACACCAGGACTAGATGCTACCTAACTTCTGGCAAAAAGTATTAACATCTTTACATGAATATTTAGCCATGACTAAGAACTATTTATATGAGCACTCTGAACAGACGCCAGCCTGGTTAACAACGGGAAAAACAATACTCCTACTTAAGAGTGAATCATCAAGCTATCCTAGAAACTATAGACTGATAGCTTGCCTTCCGACGAGGTATAAACCACACACTGGAACTGATGCCAACAAAAATTGAAAACTCAATCATGGCAATAGAACAAAAAGGTAATAAAAGAATGTCATATGGAACAAAGGTCATTTGCTGTTGAAGTCATAATGGAGAACTGTAAAAAGGGGAAGAATCTCTAGGGCCATTAGCCTAGTAACCTCCTATGAACATATGGATCAGTACACATATCTGTTATGTATAGCCACACATATGCACTACATGGCGAGGTCAAAGTAATGTAGCTTAAAATTCAGCTTATTGTGTGCAAACCTCATGGGGCTACAATACTGTTTAGCTTATCAAAGGTGGGATTTTAACGTAGTAGATAACACATTTGCTGGAAGCTAATAAAGCAAGTATCTGGTAGAGGGGTGCCAAGGAAAGGCAGTGATCCCTGGAATGAAAACAGCAGTTCCATCTCCATAAGCTGTTCTGTTATCTCAGACACAGTACCTCCCTACATTCCAAATGTCTTCACCACATACCCGTAATAACGCACACCATCATTACCCCCCCCTTCTCCCATTTTTCTACATGGAGTCAGAGTGTCATGTGAACTATCGCAACCTCTTTTGATTCAATACCAATGTCCTACCTTCTTTGTGAGCCATGCCTGAGTGTTGCACGTCTTCTCTCACATAATCTATCCCTCTCTTTGCTGGATGTCCTCATTTATTCTTCCCTGTTTCTCCTAAAACCTCTTCACCAAATTGACTTCTGTTTTTCTGCATGTGTCAGAAATACTGTAATCTGTTTGTTTTGACCTTCTTTGCAATTGAAGCTAGTTTGGCTTCTGCAATGATATTGTCATTTTATTCATGTGTTCCATAGTGTGCATCTAACCATCATTTAAGTCACTTCATCTCAATCACTTCCACCTTCCTCAACTACTTAGCCTTCGCTGCAGAGTTCTCTGTACCATAAAGAAGTGTTGGTCATAATGGATACCTTACTTTTCAGCTTCTTTGACATTATTCTGTCACACACTACCAACTCACACTCTGTGCCATTTGGCTGCAATCCCCTCTGATTCTAGCTTTGACCTCCCCAATCAAACTTGCGTTCTCCTCAACCATCCCTCCTAGATACTTGAAATTGTTTTTTTTTTTCCAAGCACCTTTATTGAATTATCATTTGTGAGAGAGGCACATTTACATTCATATAAAAGTAATCACACTATAATTAGCATAACAAACATTGTACTTCACATTTATTGCTATATGTGATGTAACTTAAGCAACATTACATAAATTTAGTTCCTGCCTTTTTTTCTTTTTTTTAAACAAGAAACATCTTTATTAAGCCATCACTTACAACACAGACCATCATACATTTATACAAATGAAAACAAACCACACCAACACAATCCTAGTTGCAAGCATTTTACATCACAATCCATACTGACACCCTCCCTGTTGCAAACATTATACATCACTTATAATCTATCCACTCTTTCTTAGTCAAATATTACTTAGCTCATTTAAATGCTGCTGCCTTTTAATCCTCATTCCTCCCTTGTATGTACTGTTCCCACAATTCCCATTTTTCCTATGTAGTTTGTTCCTACCATTTTCTAAAGACCTCAGTTCCAGTTGTTTTATCTCTGTTACTATAGTCACTACTTCTAGTACAGTTGGTTTAGATTTTGAGTTCTATTTTCTGGTAATTGCTTTTTTGGCAGTCACCACTATTAATCACAGCAAGGCCTTACCTGTCTAGACAATTCTGAGTTTGTATCGTAGCGCAGAAAAATCATCTCCCTTCACAGACCAATCTGTCCACCCAGCGCGATAGTGCATCCCGCAGGGAATACCTAAAGTCTGCCATTTCACTGCACTTCCAGAAAATATGTTCCTAATTACCTTTTTTTTCCCTGTCATACCACCAACATTTGCTGTCTTCCTGAGGAAAAATTCTCTGGAGTCTACTTGGGGTATAATAATATCTATGTAAACATTTCCAGGCAAAAATCCTATGTCTTCTGCATATTTGAGAGACATACTTATATCCTCCCATTGTTACTTTGTGAATTGCTTGTCCAGTCTCTCTTCCCAATCCTTTCTAGCCTCCTCTGATTCTTGTAGTTATCATGCAACATTTTATATGCTCTAGATACTTAAAACTGTTATCCTGTTCTGTTGTCTTCCTTCAGTCTTAATTTTCTGCTTCTAATGATTTCTCCGTTTGCTGCTATGACAGGTGTCTTGTCTGTACTCAGTTTCATTCCATGTGACTTTAGTTTTGTATTCATACCCCAGTCATCTGCTGAACTTCTTATTCAAAGTCTGTTTGTAATGCCACATCATCTATGTACATCAGCTTTGTTGACATGTCCCCTCCAAGCAGTTTGCTAATGTAGTCCATCACCAGTATAAACAGTGAGCTCAGAGCTGAGCCTTGATGCAACCCAACCCCATTGGGAACTCCTCTGCAAGTCCAAATACTGTTAGTATTTGTGCCTCTGGGTCCTTGTACACAGTCTGCAGTAATTATATCAGTGTTTCTGGGACTTCAGTGCACTGCAGGACTGCCCATATCAGCTTTGCATATGCCTTCTCCAAGTGTTAGAATATTCCTTTGGACTCCTTCCTCATTTTTATTTTCTTCTCCACTATCTGTCTCACTGCCAACACTGGATTGGCCATGTTCCTGATCTGAATCCAAACTACTCATCTACTATTTTACTTTATGTTTATTTGTCTGTCACTCATCCTTTCTTGCAATTTCTTGAAGTGTGACAGGAGTTTGCTACCTCTATACTGCCTGCAGTTGTGAATGTGTAAGCTAATGAAAAAAAAAAGCCAACATCAGGGATCTTGATATACATAACAAAGGACAGGGTAGCAAAATTACAATCTCTTGCATCACTATACATGCTTAGACTGCAGTTATATCCACACTAGTCTATGAATAATAGCAAACTGGCCGAACTCCACATAAAAAAAAAATTGCACAATCAACATCTCAGTCTTCCACTGTATAGGCTGATTGTCTGTTACTGCAGATTGTCTATTTCATACAAACCAAGTGTATGATAAATATGGAGAATCTAAGTGTTCTCATCATGGACAACTGTACCTAACTAGACTAATGGGGACTAATGTCACTAAGAACCTGAATGTGTACAACTGTACAGCATGTGTGCAGAATTCATTATCAGGGAGTCACAGATAAATACTCATGTTCCAGGACCTTTAACCTCAAACAAGACTGGACTAACCTAAAAGTACACAAAGTACAAACACATACACGCACGTACAAGCAAATAGTCAGCTAAATCCATCCCATCAAGAAACAAACTGACCAAACATGATATATTCAATTAAAACCAACAGAACTGAAATAAAAATAAATCAAAAATGGTGGATGATGCCATCCAAGAGTATCCAAGATGGCAGTTTCACCAGCATCTGATCCAAGCTCCAAGCTCCTCCCCTTACCCATAATAATCCTCCATCTCCTTCCTTCCCTCAAATCTCGTTTGCCGCAGCTTTGCCAAGCAGCATGGTCTAGAGCTCCAGGCATGGTAGATACTTTCTTTGGTCTTTTGTGGCTGTTTTTGCATTGTGATAGTGTAGGTAGGCTTCCTACTGTCCCTTGCCTCCCCTTCCCTCATTTTTGTGTTGCGTTCTTCAAAAAAAAAAAAAAAAGTTATTGTGTCTTGTTTGGTAGCTTAGGCCTTGTCTTCCTTCCCCTACCTTCCGAGTGAGTGTGTATCAGTGTTGGGGCTGGGTAGACAGTTCAACCTTGTTAAGTTAAACTTTTTTGTGTGTTGGATATGGCTGATCAGCAGGCCAAGCTAATCTTTAGAAAATGCACAGAGTGTGGCAATAAGTTGTCCACTGCGGATGGCCACACTCTGTGTTATTTGTCTGGAGGCAGCCCATTTATCATCCGACTGTTCTATATGTGTGGGGTTCAAATCCAGGCCCCTTAAGGATTGTAGGGCAAAATTGATCCTTAAGGGACTTCTGCCTGCAAGCCGTGACCGCACCTTCTACTTCGGCCACGGTCTCCTCTCCCTTCCAGGCCAGGACTCAACCTCCTGATCAAAGGCCTGTGGTTAGGGAATCCAAGAAAGAGAGGAGCAGGGATAGAGAGAGAGAGAGAGAGAGAGAGAGAGAGACAAGGGGAGGAATAGATCCCTGGACCATTTGTATATGATGGGTCCTTCCCCCACACAGACAGTTTTTTCTAGGCCAGCTTGCCCTTGGATCCAATCGCCGTGATTCTCACCAGAGCAGCTTAGGCCTTTTTCCAGGGCCTCCATACACTGACCCTCCCCCAGCCGACGTCAGTGGCCTCGTCAAGGTCCACCCATAGTTTATCTGAAGCAGACATGGACAAAATGATGTGAAGGCTTATTCACACCCAGATTCAGATGGGGGTCTTGCCAGCCCCCTCTCTCTTCTGAGGGGAGAGGCTCGCTTCCCTTCTTTGCCCTGATATCTTCTTCTCTGTTCTGACCCCCGGTATCAGAGTTCTTGGATCCGAGAGATCCCGGAGTCAGGGGGCTGGCGCTGATGGTACCAGGTACACAGATATTGGCCATTACCTTGAGCACATTGGATCCAAATGGTTTGGACCAGAGCAGCTCTCGGAGCTGGAGCCTGGGTGTCAGATCCGATGGGTTGGGCCTTTCTCTGTTGGCGCTGACACTTTCGGATCAAGGTGTACCCCTCGGTATCTTGACTCCATTGGGCTCGGCTCCAATCCCCACAACGGATCTGGGGAGAGCAGCCTCCTTACTAGTTCCTCAGGAGGCTCGTTCTCCCTTGGCAGTTGATAAGGTCGAGAGGGTTCTCTCCAGGGGATCGAGGCCTCTGACCATCTCATCGAATTCCACCCAGACTCCCTCACCTCTGGGTGTGCCTTCTGCCATTTTGCCCATGCAAGGACAGCCCATGCTCAAGGTACCCCAGACCATTTCCCTCAAGGAACCTCAAGTAGTTTGCGAGCCTTCTCCAGACAGTCCCACTGAAGAGATCCCTCACAAGTGAACATGCAAAAGGAGGCACCTGAACTCCTCTCTAGAGTCCCTCACTGAGGATACCAACTTGGAGGAAGGGGAAGGTTCCCCCAGATCACCCCCCAAGAATGTCTCCTTTGGAGACATCATGGAAATCCTGCACCAGCGGGTGTTTGGTCCACCTCCAAACCTTCTTCGGATGGGTTGGTGTTCCTGGAGGCCTTCGACATGGGCCCATCTACCTCCTGGGTGTCCCTCCCCCGTGGATCCCTTGGTGGACCTCATTACCACCAGGGTATGGAAGGAGCCGGACACCATGGAGCCAATTCTCAGGCACCACAATAAGATCTTGAGCCCTCCAGTGGACAGACCGAACTGGAACAAGGGGTCCCCTATGGATGACATGGTGGTAGCACGTGCCACCAAGAAAGAACTGGCCCAGGAAAGTTCTATGGTCCATCCCCCCGACCGAGAGTCCAAGACGATGGATCAGCTGAGAAAGCAGACATTTGCTTCAGCCATGTTTTCTATAAGGGCGCTGAATTATTTGGCCCGTGTTACTAGACTACAGTGAGACCTCATCAAGGAGTTCACTGAGTCACCCCCAAAGTCCATGACTCTAGAGGATAAATGCATATTATCCATGAGAATTGCCTCTCTCAAAGCAGTTATGAATATGTCCATGCACCTCCTGTCACATGCTACTGAAGGAGCAGCAAGAGCTGCTGTGTCCGCCATTACCATGAGGTGACATGCCTGGCTTAGGCTTTGTCAATTAACAGAACCCTTTAAGGCATCTTTTGCCAATGCCACTTACGATGGTTCTTCCTTGTTTGGGAAGACAGTTTGGGAAACATTAGTCCAGAGTGAGAAGGATGGGAAGACACTGTTTGCCATCGGAATCTGCTTCTCTAACCCCCAAAGATCCTTGTCTAGGAATCAGATGGGACAAAGTAAAATGTGGTTCCAGAAGTCTCAGTATTCCCGGGACACTCAGGACTCAGCTTCCCCTAGAGGCAGAGGGGTCAGGACAGATGCCGGCCCAGAGGCAGGGGGGGGGGGTCAGAGAATTTTTGGGTCTCGAGAAACGTTCTCAGACTGACCTGCACAACAGCCCTGAGGGGTTGCCCAACTGCTGTGCTCTGGAGGCAGTCAGGGGTCATCTTTCAATGCACCTGACAGCATGGGAGTCTGTGTCTTCAGACCGTTGGGTGCTGCAAATAATATCCAGAGGATGTTTTTCATGTTTCACTGTTGCAGTCATCACACTTGGGTTATCCTGCTAGGGGTACCTTCAGTTGGCCCAAATACTAGAGGCTTAGTATTGCTGTGTCAGTTGCTATCATTTCAGGACTGACGTCAGGTCGTCAGGGGTATAAAAACAGGCAGCCAACGCCATTACATCAGTCTTTCTAGCCAAGGAGCCCGAAGCAGAAGCAGTTTGCATGAGTGCCGGTCGGCCGCTACCTGAGTTTTCGTTTCCAAAATGGAATCATCCTGTAGTCTTCTAAAGCTAGGTACCCCATTGGGGATTCTTTTTTCTTGCATTAACCAATGTCAGAAAAAGTTAACAATTGTCTCGGCTGTGGAAAGAAAATACCACACCGAGATTTCCATTCTTGCTGCATCACCTGTTTAGGCCCAAACCACGACATACCTCACTGTCGGTTTTGTGCTTTGTTCAACGCCTGAAATATTTGTCGTCGGGCCCTTATTGTAGCTAAATACTTTCTTCTTGATCTTTGCATTCCAAAATGGTCTCGGTAAACCATCCGACTACCAATCTTCTGAAAAAATGTAAGGATAAAGTCAGAGAAAGACTGCTCAGGTCCAAAACTGCTGACGATGCTTCCGTTAAGCTAGTCGCCAGTTCACTGGTACTCAGTGATGCGCTTTCGCAGCCCTTGATGCCCGCTTCAATGGATTTGCAGGCTGCTACTGAGACCCGTTCAGTGTCCGGTATGCCGCGAGACTCTTCTTTGATTGTGGAACCTGCAGATGTCTCTACCTTGGATGGGTCCGGGGCCGCTGTGCAGGCACCGGCTTCTGAGGAAGTTCTTCGGATTACCGATATTCGACACAAACCGAAGACTTCTTTCGCATCTTCAGTTCTTTCTAAAATGATTGAGTTTCTAAGGCCGAGTACAAGCTACGTCTAAAAAACCGACAACCCAAACTCAAGCGCCTGCTTCCTTGCCACAATCTCAGATGCTTAAAATGGCAGAAAACCCAGTCATGCTGATTAGGGGAAGCCAGCCCTCCCCTGCTAAAAGAAGAAGAGACTTGTCCCTAGCAGCTTTATCTGACCAAGAGTCCGACAACTCTGAGGCTTAATATGAAGACATTCCCTTATCTGCCTATGAGGATTCAGATGCAGAGGAATCCATTCCTTCTGCTTCTGCTCCAGAGGATTTTTCTTTTGGTGAAACCCTACATACTTTGAGAGAGCATTTCCACTGGGAATGCCAGGGTTATCCTCAGTCCAAAAAGAGACTCAGGGAATTTTTAGATTTATCACAGCACAGACCCTTTGCTATCCCTCCTGTTCTGGATGTTGTGGATGATGTCTTTATGGAATCCATTCTAACTCCTGATACTTTACCCCCTGCTCCAAGGAAACCAGACAGGTACTAATCCCTGACTCTCACAAATTTCTCTTCAAAAATCCTACTGCTGTCCCAGAGATCATCTCCTAAGGACCTAAAGGAATAAAAGCAACTACAGCTAAGAATCCCACCCCTTTGAACAGGGATTTCCGAGCGTTAGACACATGGGATAAAAAAGTATACACCTCTGCAACTCTCACCATTAGAGCACTGAATTGTCAGTTCCACATGCTGAAATTCCAGCAACATACTATGGAACTTATTAAGCAAAAATTATCTACCTTTCCTGACTGTGCAGAAAATAAAGAATTACAGGAGCTTATGCATTCTGCAAGCCAAGTCAGCAAGCATACCCTGCAATGTGGATTTGACACTTCTAGGGCGTCAAACCCACATTGCAGGGTATGCAATGTGGGCGTCAAACTCACATTGCATACCCTGCAATGTGGGTTTGACACCCTAGAAGCGTCTTGCAAGGCAGCAGTCACAGGTTCTGTACTTAGAAGGCGTGCCTGGCTTAAGGAACAGACCTTGCCAGACCATGTCAAATCAAAATTATTGGACGCTCCTCTGAACAAGGACAATCTATTTGGCACCAAAGCAGAAGAGGTTTTAAAAAAGATAGAAGAAAAGGCTAAGTCCGTGCAGACAGTCAAAGATTTTTTGCAAGTGCAGCCTCCAAGAGTCAGTAGGCATTTCCCCTCAAAACATTGGTCCTTTCCAGCACCCTCAATGCCATCTCAAACTAGACCCAGGGGAACAGACACCCCCCCCCCCCAGATTACAGTCTCAGGGTATGCAGAGATCTAAGCTATGGAGTACCTCCACCTCTAAAACAGGGAGTGCTAAGCCACCCCCTTACGGAAAGAATTCACAATGACTTCTCAACTCCACTCCTCACCTCTGCCCAATTGCTCATGCCCCTAGGAGGAAAACTTGCCCACAATGCAAAAAACTGGACCTCCATCACCAATGATCGATGGGTCCTCAACATAGTATCCCAGGGGTACAAATTTTATTTCCACATGCTGTCAACCCCAAAATGGTTCCCAGATTTTCCTCCAAACCAGTGGGCAGAAGCACAAAACCAAGTACAGTCCCTGCTCTCCATAAGGGCAATTCAGCCTATTCCTGCAGAACAGATAGGCCAAAGTTTTTATTCCAGACTTTTCCTGGTACCCAGAAAAGAGGGCACCTGGCACCCAATCCTAGATCTAGCCATTCTAAACACCTTCCTGGTGGTACCAAAATTCAAAATGCTCTCCCTACAGCAGCTTCTCCCTATGCTGTCCAAAGATGCCTGGTTAGTCACCCTAGACCTAAAGGAAGCCTATCTGTACATCCCTATCAGGGAATCCTGCAGGAAATATTTACGTTTCAGGGCAGGATCTATGCATTATCAGTTCTCTGCACTTCCCTTTGGCTTATCTACTGCTCCCAGAGTTTTCACAAAATGCCTTGCTCCAGCCATTGCCTATTGCAGATAGAGAGAAATTCAAATATACCCTTACTTGGATGATTGCCTGATTCAGGCAGACAGTCAGGAAAAGCTGTTGCAGCACCTGACATTTGTAAAGGACATTCTAAACACCCAAGGGTACACTATCAATGAAAAGAAATTCAAAATAGTCCTCAGTCAAAAAATTGTATTCCTTGGAGCAAGCTTGGGCATAGCATCCCAGATGGCATTCCTTACTTCAGAAAAAACAAGCTTATCTGATGGGTTACTTTGCTCAAATGGCCACCAGAACCCAGCTATCCGCAAGGAAAATCCTGCAGGCTCTAGGGTTCATGGCCTCCTGTATTCTACTAATTCCATATATCAGACTTCATATGAGAAAACTTCAATGGTATTTAAAAAGTCTTTGGTGCCAACATTCTTAGGACCTGGAATCTATCATACCTATAATACCTTGTCTCAGGACAGAGTTTCTTTGGTGGGCAGCAGCATGCAACCACAACAAGGGACTTCCCTTTACACAACCCCATGCTGCCCAGACCTTAACCACAGATGCATCAGACTATACCTTGGGTGCACATCTGGACGGCAGGTGCATTCGGAGCCACTGGAGCCCAAACCAAATTCATCTGCACATCAATCAAAAAGAGATGCTAGCTGTTCAGCATGCTCTGACAGCTTTCAGATCCCTACTCTCACTGGGGCCCCTTCTAATAAAAACTGACAACACCACAGTAATGTGGTACATCAACAAGCAGGGGGGTACCCACTCTTACCCACGCTATGCATATTCACCTGCAAGCTCAATTCCTGCCAGGTAAACAAAACTCTCTGGAAGACAACTTAAGCAGAAATCTCATAGACCCACATGAGAGGCAATTAGACCACAACACCTTCAGCCCTCTGACCCAAAAATGGGGTACTCCAAAGGTGGACCTATTTGCCTCCCCTACAATCATCAGCTCAGCAAATGCTGCACCAGGGTACCTCATAGGAAGGCCTGGAAAGTGGATGCCCTATCCTTCCAGTGGGCAAACCTCTCAATCTAAGCATTTCCCCCTCTGCCTCTTCTTACAAGAGTAGTACTCAAGATAAGGCAGGAAAGACCAAGGGCAATCCTGATTACCCCAGACTGGCCACACCAACACTGGTACCCACTACTGCTCAGTCTGCCACCGGTGCCACCATGGCACCTACCACAGATTCTATCCCTCCTCACTCAGCAGGAGGGACAGATCTTGCATCCGCAATTGCAAATCCTGAACCTTGCAGCCTGGCTTATTCCTTGAATTCTCCTCCAGTGGCCAGCCTAAGCAAGCAGGTACTTGATGTCATTCATGATCCCAGAATACCCAGTACAAGGAAATCCTGTGCTGATAAGTGGAAAAGGTATTGTTCCTGGATTCACACTAAAGGAGTGGATACAGCACAGCCCTTCTTACCTCTTATCTTGGATTACTTAGCAGACCTACTCCACAGGGGCCTGTCCTTTTCTTCCATTAAGATCCATGCCTCTGCCATCTCTGCTCATTACAGCACTGAGCCACCTCAAACAGTTTTTTAGAGGGGCTAACAACTTAAGGCCACCAAGAAGAGCCCCCACACCTGCTTGGGACCTTAATTTTGTGTTGGAAAAGCTCACTCTACCCCCTCCCCCCTTTGAGCCTGCAGCGTCAGCATAGTTAAAATTCCTCTCTTGGAAAACAGCCTTGCTTCTGGCCATCACTTCAGCTAGAAGAGTGTCTGAGCTACAAGCACATATGGCAGTGGAACCCTTCATTATTTTTCATGCTGACAGGGTCTCCCTCAGGACTAACCCTACTTTTATGCCTAAAGTGGTGTCCAGTGTGGCTCTCAACCAATCTATCTATTTGCCCACCTTTTTCCTAATCCTCAAAATAAGGGGGAAAGGATCCTGCACTCTTTAGTTGTGCACAGACAGCTCAGATTCTACCTTGATAGGACTAAGCCCTTCAGGAAATCTGACCAGGGGCAGAGGGCAAGGCCATATCTAAACAAACCATCTCCAAATGGATAGCACAATGTATCCATTTCTGTTACAAACACCATGGGAAACCACCCCCTCGGGGGGTGGGGGGTCAGAATGCATTCCACTAGGGCAACTTCAACCTCTACCACCTTTCTCAGAGGAGGTCCCTACCAGGGATATCCTGGAAGCTACAACATGGAGTTCTGCTCATACCTTCACCAGGCATTACCACCTGCCTATCTTTTCCAAATCTAGGGTGGGTTTTTGCAGCAGCAGTCCTGCAGAGCATACTTGCCAGCCCCAGCTGTTCTTGACTTGCTCCACCCATTCTTCACCTTTGGGAATCAACCCAAGTGTGATGACTGCAACAGTGAAACATGAAGAACATAGTACAGTTGTGTACACTTACAATAAATGTAGATGTATGAGTGTATTCACTGTTGCAGTCCTGGTTTCCCTCCCTCCAGCTCCCTTGTCTCTCTCTCTCTTTCTCTATTTCTCTTACTCACTCCTTACAGGGCTATTGGTATTTACTTTTTACTGGTGGTGTTTTTCCACCATAACCTATTCTCCCTGTTTTGGGGGCCCCTGACATTTGGGGCAAGAAAAACATTGTAATGGCGTCAGCTGCCTGTTTTTATACCCGTGACGACATGACGTCAGTCCTGAAGCGACAGCAACTGATGCAGAAATACTAAGCCTCTGGTATTTGGGTCGACTGAGGGCTACCCCTGGCAGGATAACACAAGTGTGATGACTGCAACAGTAAATACACTCGAACATCTACATTTATGGTAAGTGTACACAACTGTACTTTATACAATCCCCATTCTAACTCCTCCCATTCCAATAAAACACCTCACGGATGTTCCACCTATGCAAAGGGAGGCAGCAGCAATAGAAATCAGAAAGCTGCTAATGAAATGAGCCATCCAGCCCACCCCCCAAGATCAGTCCAGATCAGGCATCTATTCCAGGTTCTTTTTGGTGCCAAAAAAGACGTGGGACCTAAGGCCCATTCTGGACCTTTCTACACTAAACCTGTCAGTTGCCAAAGAGAAGTTCTGGATGGTCACTCTATAATCCATCCTGCCTTACCTGCAGGAGAATGACTGGATGTGCTCCATAGGTCTCCAGGACGCGTACTATCACATCAAAATGCACAGATGCTTCAGGAGGTTCCTCCTCTTTCGGCTAGGGGCCAATCACTATCAATTCTGAGCCCTACCCTTCAGTGTCACTACAGCCTACAGGGTGTTCACCAAGGTCATGGCAGTAGTAGCGGCTCACCTGTGGCTTCAAGGGATACAGGTCTATCCGTACCTGGATGGCTGGCTCCTTGACACTCCCACCAGGTGTCTACTTTGTCAGGCCAGGGACTATTTCCTGAAATTATCAGACTTGCTGGGCATCACACTCAACATGTCCAAGTCTTCTCTAGACCCTGTTCAGGTCTTGGACTAAATAGTAGTGAGAACCGATACGTCTCTAACCAAGGTCTTTTTAACTCCAGAAAGAGTCCAGAACATACAACGTCATGTATCTGTGATCCTACAGTCTCATCTTCCACCAGCCAAGGCAGTTTTGAGAGCCTTGGGTTCCATGGCAGCCACCATTACTCTTCTCCCCTGTGCTTGCCTTCTTCATATACGAAATCTGCTTGGTCCCTTTTAGATATGCCTTTGACACATCCTATTCACATAAGCAATGCATGCAGGAAGTCTCTCTTGTGGTGGATACATTCCCCAGAGCTCATAGAAGGATGCCCGTTTCTTGCAGCCCCTCCCCAAGCCATGGTGACCATGCATGCCTCCCAACAAGGGTGGGGGAGCATTGTTCGGGCAGGACGGTGGTCCCCGAATGAGACCAAACTGCATATCAATATTCTAGATATGAGGGCAGTCTTATTAGTGTTGCAGGCCCTTTATGCCTTTCTTCCTCTGGGAATGATTGCTATTCAGACAGACAATATGTCAGTGGTCTGGTACATCAACAAACAGGGGGAAACCAGGTTTTATCCCCTTGGTCATGAGGCCATGAGAGTGTGGGAATGGGCGATCTCCACCAGCCATTTTCTAGTAACAATGCACATTCTGGGTTGGTTCAGTATTCTGGCAGAAAAACTGAGCAGGACAATTCTAATGCTTTTGAGTGGTCTCTGAATCCTTCGATAGCAGAGCTGATCTTCCTCAAGTGGAGTTAGCCTTGCTGCGATCTCTTCACATCTCCTTCCAATGCAAGCTGCAGCGAGTTCTTCGGTCTGATCCCCCCCATAGGGGGAATCCCCCAGAGATGCTCTGGTCCATGCTTGGCCTCCCGGTCTTCTTTATGCTTATCTCCCTTTGCCTCTCATGACAAAATTTCTACAGAAGGCTCGACGGTTGGGGAGCAGAATTATCCTCATTGCCCCATTCTGGCCTCGCCAAATCTGGTTTCCCTGTCTTTGGTCTCATCTTGTAGTTCCTGCTTGGATTCTGGATCCCATACCGGATCTCATTTCGCATCCCTCAAGGGGCCTTCATCCATACCTGGGCAGTCTGAAGCTCATGGCTTGGCTGCTCCAGTGCCCTTGGTTGCTAGGACTCCCAGTTTATCTTCCCCAGTTAAGTCTATTCTGGTGGCAGCTCATAAATCATCCACCAGAAAAATTTACCATAGCAAATGGAAGTGTTTTTCTATCTGGGCTTCTCAGAGGAATTTGGACCCTTTCACAGCTCCTATTCCAGCAGTCCTTGAGTTCTTGGCATACATTTTCCAGCAGGGTACCAGCTCATCTACAGTAAAAGTTCATCTGGCAGGCATTTCTAATTTTCATGTAGGTGAGAATATGGCCTCCTTAGCTTCCACCAGACTTTGCAAAATGTTTATTAAAGGTACCTTTCTTTTATGACCCCCAATTAAGGATCCTACCCCAACGTGGGATCTTACGCTAGTTTTACAAGCCTTGGTTGTTCCACCTTTTGAGCCTGCTGCTTCTGTGGACCTGAAATTTTTATCATGGAAAACAGCCTTTTTAGTGGCTATTACCTTAGCTAGGAGAGTATCAGAACTTCAAGCATTATCTGTAAAACCTCCATATATGATCTTTCATAAAGACAGGGTTTCCCTTCATACTAATCCTTCCTTTCTACCTAAAATGGCTTCGGAGATAAATATCATAGGTAGGTACTAGGCTATCGGCCCTAGGGCCTATACAAGCCTAGCCGAGCAGAGCCACAGAAGTGATCCCCGGGGTGAATTTCCTATTTCCCATCCAATCATCAAGATTTTTCTTGAAGAGTGCTAATGAGGAGCTTTGTTTGATCTAGCTAGGTAGTTTGTTCCAGAGTATGAGAAGTTTCTTGGGCAGGAATCTGTCCCTCCAGCATGCTCTGTTTATTGTGGTGACAAGGTTTAGGTCCCTAGTGCATGTAGCACAGAGGGATTGGTATTTCTTTAAGTGGAGCATATCCAACAGCTCTGTGTTTGACATAGCTTTGTATGTTAGGCAGAGAAAGCCTCTGAGTAGGCGATATGCGACGGAGTAAAGCTGAAGTTTTTTGAGACAGTCTGCATAGGGCATTTGTTTGAGGCCGGTAATCGCTCTTTGTGAGGTATTTCTGTGGCCTTTCCAGTTGTTGTAGATGTCTTGTGAGGTACATACCAAAAGGGGCATTGTACTCTATAATGGGTCTAATGAGTGATGAGTAGAGGGGAACAATGACCTCTTTTTTCCTGGATGAGAAACCTTTTGTGATGGATTTCCTGAGTACTGTGGCGATGTGATTATCAAAGGAGAGACTACTGTCCACCTGTGTCCCAAGGTCTCTTATCACACTTTCAGTGTTAAGTAGATTACCACCTATATGGTAGGACATGGGAACAGAGTTTTTACCAAAGGGGATGACAGTGCACTTTTTAGCATTGGGCTTGAGGCCATGGCTTTGACACCAGGCATCTGTCTCAGTGAGGCCTTTTTTTAGGCTGTCCACATCGTTAGGTGTTTCAGTTATGGCTCCTAGTTTGCAGTCATCTGTGAACTTCATTAGCTAAAGTCCTTTGTGTTAGCCTGTACTTCAGAAAAGTAGATACCAAACAGGAGAGGACCCAGGACTGAACCTTGTGGTACTCCACTTGTCACTGGTCTGAAATCAGATTTGGAGTCTGCTACTTTCACAGTGTGGGTTATGTCAGTGAGCCAGTTGGCAACCCATTTTGTGACATAGAGATTTATACCTAGTTTAGTGATTTTATCTATAATTCCAGAGTGGGGGATGGTGTCAAAAGCCTTGGCGAGTACTAGATAGGCTGTGTGAACCACCTTACCATCATCTACGGCTTTGGTGACTGCTTCAAAGAAGTCAATCAGGTTTAGGAGACATGATCTGCCTTTTACAAAACCGAACTGGGTGGGGGTCCAGAGTTTGGAGATTACCAATATCTTTGTTTATAAGTTCCATGATGATATGTTCCATGGCCTTGCAGACCAGACTCATTAGACTAATGGGGCAGTAGTTCCAGGGGTCCGTGGTGGCTCCCTCTTTGTGGAGTGGAATAACCATCACTGTCCGCCATTCAGTGGGCACAAAGCCTGAGGTGCGGCTATGATTGAACATGGTTCTTAGGTGGGGTTCCAGTTCATTCTGTAGTTCATGTTAAGCAGCTTGGGATGTTGTCAGGTCCCATGGATGCTGTGTTCTTGGCTTTGGAGAGTGTGTTTTTTACCTGTGCAGCCATGATTACAGGAACTTTGCATTCTTCCGGTATAGAGATGGGCCCTTTAGGGGGTGAGGGGGGGTAAAGTTAGCACTGAACCTATCTGTCAGGATGTTGGCAATATCAGTTGGTTCTGTATATTTAGTGCCATTTTGCTGTAACTCAGAGCAGATCTGAGTGTTGCCATTGAGATTCTTGACATCTCTAGAGTGCTTTGTGGCAATTTTGTTTTCATAACTAGCTTTGGAGGATTTTTTGAGGGATCTTAGCTTCTTACTGAGGCTGACCAGGGAGTTCTTCCAGTCATGGGATTTTACTCTTTTTTGCAACAGTTTCTTTCTTCTGTTGTAGAGTTTGTTTATGGCAGGGGACCACCAGATTTGCTTCCTTTTTTTTGGAGGATAGCATCTTGGTTCTGTTAGGGATAGCACGATCCATGCACTCGTGTAAGTGCTTATAAAGTGCATTTGTGTAGGATTCAGCAGTCATACCTCTATTGTCCATCTGCATGGGTATCGTGAAGTTTCCACTTCTGTCTTAAGAAGTGTGAAGTTGGCTTTGGAGAAATTTTTTACGGTGGTTTCCCTAATGGGGGGGTGGGGGCGGGATGTGGATGTCTAGGGTGATTAGCTTATGGTCGGATCTGACCAATGAGGAAATGAACTCTGGTGTAGAACACCAGTCGCCAGTGTTGGTAATGACCAGGTCTAGGATATTGCTGCCCCTGGTGGGGGTGTGGATAAGTTGATCCAAGGCGTTGGAATTTATGAATTCCAGAAAACAGTGAGCAAAAGAGTTGGTACATGAGATGTTTTCTCAGTTAATGGTGGGGTAGTTGAAATTGCCCATTATTAGGGTGTTGGGTTGTACCCTAATATTTTCTAGTGTATCAATCAATCAATCAACTTACCTGTCTTCTTTCCAAATTTTCAGAACAGGGGTGAATATAAATTGCATAGACAATTACGCTTCTACTTACACAGGACTAAAGCCCATCGCAAGTCTGACCAGTTGTTTCTGTCCTTTGCTACACCCTTTCGGAGCAAACCGGTTTCTAAGGTGACTATTGCCAGATGGATTTCCCTATGCATCCTTCAGGTTTATAAAGATAAAAGTATGTCACTTCTAAGTAGGATAAAGGTCCATTCTACTAGGTCCATGGCTATGTCAGCTGCCTTTTGGTCTAGAGTGTCTTTGGACGATATTTGTTCGATGGCTACTTGGTCCTCATCTCATACTTTTATTTCTCATTATAAATTAGACATGGTTTCCAGATGGAGCATCCTTTGGCTCCACAGTGCTCTGAAATATCCTTCCATGAGGGCCATCCAGGTTTTTTTTGTTGGTAGCTGGGGACTCTGTCCCACAGGTTGATGATCAAATGAAGTTAACTACTTCAGATAAAGAAGTCATGTACTCACCATAATGTACCGACTGAGTAGTTAGACTTCATTTGTCATCAGTCATCCCTCCCTCCGTTTTTTCATGTTGTGAAGGGTTTTAGGGTCAGGTTCATGTTCGGGGGATATAGCAAACTCAATCTGAGGGAAGAAAGGAGATGAAGGGATATTATGGGTAAGAGGAGGAGCTTGGAGCTTGGATCCAGCAGTGAAACTGCCGTCTCAGATCCAATCCAGATCTGAGATCTCACAGGTTGATAACAAATGAAGTCTAACTACTCAGATGGAATGTTATAGTGAGTACACAACTTCTTTTTCACACAGTAGTCTGGTAGTAGTCTTCTTCTACATAGAGAATATTTCAAAATAATTCCTTCAAAAAATTAGCATCCATGTAACAAGGCCAGGGCACTTCTATGGGCTAGGCTTGTAAAGGCTCCAGGGCCATTAGCCTAGTACACACCTATGAACCTATGAGTCAACAGGACTATTTCTCCTTTTACAAGAGAAAGGATTGCAAGAAACTCTCCTCCATCTCTTCACTCTGACAGTATGTGTTCTGAACTGAGCCAAAAATCCTGTAGGAAGTGCAAAACATGTCATACACCCTACAGATCCCTGCCCCACCAATAATGGCTTCTGTGCCACTTTTCATAAATTGAAATTACAATCCCCTAATTGTGAAGTATTGATAGAATGGGAATCTGTCAGACTTGAGGACTGAATCTCTGTCTCCACCACCTCGTTAATGTGAATGGGGACATTTTAACCTCTTTTTACTGTCTCATTGAGATGAATGGGAAGTTTTTACCTGCCTTCACTCCTAGTGTGGTATAGTCTTTGACACAGAAGTTTTGTTCAACTGAAGATTCAAGTGATTAATGAAGTCCAACACTTAGCAATGAATAATAAGACCATGTTTATAGTAAATCTCTTAAAAACTCAAATACTATGACTTTCCTTACCACACATTCTAACATTTCATGAAAATCCTTATAGTATTTATACAATGTTAGTCAAAATGTAGGTAATGATATAATTCATAAAATTTGTGAAATGTGCGTGAAGACTGAGATGAAAGCTGACAACAAAAGTTTAAAGCCCTGTACATGGGCAGTGGTGACACAGACTGACTGAGTATGCAGAATACTTTACAAATTATCATGTTTTACTAGGCTCCATGTGGATTCCTGTATGGTCACTGTTCCTTACTAGCACATGACAAGTAATTCCAAAAATCATTCCTCTATAGTAACTGAAGCATTCTGAACTAGAATGTGCAACTACTGTAGCTGTGACCTAGTAGTTGAGTAAAATCATGTATACAAAATAATTGCTCAATACTGCTCTGCATTCCAGAGTCACCTAAATTAGGTTTGCACCATGAAATAGTAATCTGAAAGCAGCAATTAAGCAGCGTCAGCAAACTACTGCACAACATATTAACACCTAAACAGTGGAAACCTTAATGCCCACAGTGTAGCCTATCATAGTATGTTATGCAACTGTGGGGAATATGCAGTTTCTGTATCCTACCAGGGGACAGAAAGTAGCTGCTGGATAACATCATTCTTCACAACTCAGAGGCTAATAACAAATGGAAATGTTGAACAAAATGGTTTACTAAGTCAATGTCTAGCTGCTTGATAGAATGACAGTCATAGTTTGGTCACATGTCCAAGTATGGCTTATCGGCTCATAGGTATAATTTTCACTTTGGGTGTGAGAGGTGCCAGGTTCATATCCCAGACAAGCCCAGCATTGTTAATCTGAAGGATTTAGCAAACCACACATTACTAGGTGTGACCATTTGAAATTCGATCACCATATATCACACTCAATTAAAAAATCATCAACATCTAGATACATTATACAGAGTAAACTTCTACGAATAATAAACTGAAGATACCAGCACAAGGAGAAAAACTTTGAAGATATGCAGATAAATATAAAGGAAAAGTACAAAATAAGCAATTCACTGATGACTTAAAATGATTTATAGAAAATTGGGGAACAAAGCAAAAGGAATAGGAAAAAAAGAAGAAACAGATACATTTTGGAGAAATATCTATGAAGACCCTGTGGAACATAGCAAAGATGCTGAACGGATAGAAGAAATAAAGGAAACAGTAAGACGTTCAAATGTAAGGATATGAAATGTGATGAAGTAATGGCTAGAGAAACTGAAGCTAAATTAAAAAAAGTTCCTAACTGGAAACTTCAGGCCCAGATGCAAAACTTGTCATGGCTATAGAACGAAAAGGCAACAAAAGAAATTCAAATGGAACAAAGGATCATTGCTGTTAAATACAGTCAATGGAGAATTGTAAAAAGGGGAAGAATCTAAGTATGGCACGGACAGATTACAAAAAAGCATTTGACAGCATCCTACATTCATGGAAAAAGGAGTGCTTACGGATGTCTAAGATACACCTTACGTTGATCAGTTACATTACAGTGACTACGAAGCTAATCAATGATAAAGGACAAATTATTATAGCAGGGGAATACCACAGGGTGACCCTTTTTGCTGCTTTGTCTTGCCCTTAACCCATTAGGCTGTTTAGTTAACAGATTGGGTCATGGCTACAGTTTGGTTCCCGGAAAACAGTTGTAAGTGAGTTGTCTTCTTTTTGTGGATGATTTGAAACTGTATAGGTCATCATATGAGGAACTGAAAGAATAACTGCAAGTGGTCAAAACTTTCTCAGATGCTATAAGAATGTCCTCTGGTCTTGATAAATATATAGAACTGACATTTAAACAAGAGAGCTGCAGCACTAAGAAAATATCAGTCGGGGACAGGAATGTGATATAAAGGAACTTGAGACAGAGATAGTGCAGAAATATCTGGGAATTGATGCCTGACTAACAGTAAAACATGGATAAATGTGTTCAAAACTCAGTAAAAAATGTTTAAGAAGACTAAAACTAATACTGAAAACAGCCCTGACATATATGAACAAAGTCAAAGCTATAAATTAATTTGCTCTTCCTGTTCTAACTTATAGTTTTGGGGTGATTGACTGGCCCCAACAGGTACTGGATCAGTTGGACAGGAAAACAAGAAGAATCCTTCACACATCAAATGATAAACAAAATCACTTTATACCAGGATTATATTTTCCTTGTTCTGAAGGAGGTATGGGCCTCCTCGAAACTGATTACATGTATAGATCTGCAATCATAGGACTGCATACATATCTGCTGAACTCACTAGATTCAAACATAGTGATTTTTTTAAACATGAGGAGAAAAACTCTAAGATGGCTTCCCTGCTCAGGCAGGAATGGAAAACAAACCAGAAGTAGACAAAAATAACTGAATGTGGCAAATGTGGGATTCTCATTAGCCCCATTGTCTTTTGTAATATATGCCCTGTTGGTATTATAGGCTAAGAGATCCCTTTTTAGTTTGTGCTGTTTTCTTGACACTATAGTCGCTCTGTGTCTTTCTGCTTTGGCTTCAACTCCATTGTATAAAGCCATAAAATTCTTAAAATAGATGTGCCCTTTGATTTTTTGATCTAAAGTCTTTAGCAACTCCTTTAATTTATCTAATTCGGCTCTATAATGGTCTATCAATAATGTCATCATTCTTACCCCTGTATCATTATAAAGTTTGATTAAGTCTGAACACAATTTGTCTCCGGGCGTTACACAATTGGGAAATTTTGCTGTACGCAAGCCCTGTGGAACAACCCGACGTTTCACACACTCTTCTAAATATTGAACTTCTAAAAGTAAAGTCACATGCTGTAAAATAGCCTTTTCCATTTCAAAAATGCTTTTACGGCAATTTATGTAATCCAAGTTGTCATTACTTACATTGAAAGAAACTATGATGTTTTCCACATCTGCAAAGGGATTAGCGTTTTCTCTGGAAACATATTTCCAAACATCACATCCGTTTAGTACCATTTTTGAACCTCCTTCACTGGTGTTATTACCAAAAGGCTCTACCGTGTGTCCTCTACCTTCGTTTTCTTTACATGTTTCGAAAATGGAACCACCATTGTACAAGATGCTGTCTCTTTCGCTTTCTTTCACAGAGTTCAGGTCTCCACGCCCAACTCTGTCATGTGACTTACCGACAACGTCTGAATTGACTGCTCTTTTGATGTTTAGTTCTGCCAGGCATTCCTTGACGGCTCCTGCTACAATTTTGTATATGTCCAAATTTGAAAAACTCTTACTCTTTCCTTTTTCTTCAATGTCTTCTCCTGTTGAATACACCGATAAATTTAGTAACTCGTCTTGTGTAAGACTCTCCACAGCCATGAGGTGAATCTGGAACCTCAATCCACAAATATAAAACTGAACCACGAACAACTTTTAAAAAAACAAAAACCAAAGTTTAGAGGTAACAGTGTCCCAGACAGCTCGGAGAAATAATCCACACCAAGTTTAGCGCTTTCAGTCACTACTTTATTTTGTGACCTTCCTCAGAAACAGTTGGTTTACTTAGTTACTTCCTTTTATACCCCACAACAGGAACTTACATCATAATTAAACAATTGTGTTATGAAGTACTGTATAATACATGTTTTGTCTAAAGTTATGTACTTGGAGTGGGTGTTACAACCTGGCAAAACTGAGAGCAGAACATTCCACAAGCAGAAATACTGAATTTACACGAAAATGACACATAGAAGTGCAGGCAAAGTATGGTAGGTCCAATGTATACAACATCGGTGCAAAAAAAAAAAAAAAAGTGTTATGTAAGCTGTATCTTTGACACTCTCCTTTTAAACCATGAAAATTGTGTGATCGCAATATTTTTTTGTGGGGAGTTTTTTGTGGTTTAAAGTGTTTGTGGACGTTTTATATATTGTGATCACAATATTGCCACTTATGCAGAAACTGGCAGGGTAGAAAGTAGTAAACTGTTGAGTGTAATGCAATCTGAGAGGAATGTTGTAATCCCAAGGATGAGTTCACGCTGGGAGCTAAAACTAAACTGGAACTGTAGAATTACAGGATATTCAAAGTAAAATGACACTGTGTGTGGGAATTTACATGACATCATCAAAGTGGGTGTTACTCTGGTCAGCTTGAACTCGGCCCCGAATTTTAAACACTGGGATTGTTCCTTTAAGGAAAATTTGAAAACAGTTTGTAGTAAAGCTTTCCAATTTAACATTTACTATGTGCATCTTGGTTATTCACATAGCTAAATAAAGTCATAAGGGAACATTATAGGGGGGGGGGGGATGCTCTCATTTGATTTTTAGAAAAGGTCTGATTTTTGTTTATGACTGATGTTCCAAGCATTTTTATTTTTAAGGCAATATTGTGCCTCATCTCTTTATTATCATAGTATGAGCAGTTTATTAAACATTAGTATACAGTTTAGTACAGACACAATTTAAACACTACTGCATGTAGCTGTGGCTTGGGACTGCCAGTTACTGATACCACACCCAAACCTTCGAGAAAAGTTAATGTGGTGCTTTGTTGACTTATTCCCTATATAAACAAATATGTTTCTTATTGCTTGCTTGACCAAATAGTTCTGATTGCCTAAATTTCTCTGAAAAGCAATTTGTAGATATATATTATATCTGAGAAAGAGCTACCTTTTGAAATGACGGCACTTAGAATGCTCAGTGCTGACAAATAAAAAAAGACTGAAAACACAGGAAAAGAGCAAATCTGAAAGATCACTCTTCCCCTTTTAACTTTATGAGTCCATTCTTCAGCCATTCACTCCCCATGTCGCTGGACTCGCTCTAGCGGTTATCAACATTTCAAATGGTTATCCTGAGAAACACCACACTGTGAGGCAATAAAGGACTGAAAGTTCTTATATAGAAGATGTACCATGAGATTCAACAGACGTTTTGAGTCAAACATGAGCAAAACCATCTCATACCACATCCCTCCAATTTTACACAGGAGAATACTTATCTATTCTTGTCCAATTACCATCACACATATATGTTATGTATACTCATACACACACACACAAACACACACACACACACACACACACACACATACAATGATGAGTGGTACGTGTTGTCACTTAAAATTCAGCTGTGTATGTGTAAATCACATAGGACTACAGTATATTTGCTTAGCTTAGCAAAGGTGGAGTCTCAGGGTAGCAGATAAAAGGTTTGCTGGAAGTTAGGAAAAGCAGACATCAGACATGAGTGCCAAGGAAAGGTGGTGATCCCTGTAATGTAGTCTGAGCAAAAACAACAAGCAAAGCCCAAATGAGGAGCAGACAGTCTTTTTCCTCCCCAAACAGCTCCTGCATTTCTACCTACTTTGTCTGATCATAGCAGATGTCCAGTTAAGTAGTCCTTCTTACTTCACTCAGATGCACATTAGTCCTCCACAGGTGGATAGTTACTGCTTAAACTAGGCAAATGACAAGAGGGTCAGTTATTATATCCAGAAACCCCAGTCAGCAGTTATGGCCACTTTTGTGAAGAATTAGCTACATATTAAAGAATTCCAAATTACTTCACACAAATCACAAACCAGAATGTGTGAAGAACTAGTAATTTTCTACCACAAACAGGCCATTTAATTCTAGCTAGTTTATCTGTGCATATCTCAGATTACCAGTATATATAAAGATAATTTCCTGTCCTACATAACGCACCCACCATACCTCTCAAGTCTCCCTGATTCTGCCTCATATTTTGCCAAGTGGCTCATAAAAGTTTTGATTTTCTAGTAAATCACAGATGATTACAATCATTCATTGATGCCAGACATTAAAGTTTCATACTTTTCATTGTTCAGGAAATGCATCTGTCATGGCTTAGTAGTAAATCACTTTGTCAATTTGTCTAGGGTGTGCAGGGTCCTTGGTTTGAGCCTTACAAAGGCTGTTTATTTTGGAGGTTGGCCTAATGGTTAAGGTGTTTGCCTTACAAACACAAGGTGCAGGGTTTGAGTCTTACAAGGGATATTTGGCTAGGCGTAAAATGGCTCGCAAGGGCAGTTAGCTTAGTACTAATCTATGAACCTATAAACAAAGTTCCACCAGTCATACTGAACATCAGAAAATCCTGAAAGGCCCCTTAAAGGACCACATCAAAATAAAAAAAAATCTCTAAATGAATACCATACAAATATACAAATGTAAAGAAAATAAAAATGTGTTAAACAAACTCAGATCTCTAAATGCTTCAACTTTAACAAGCAATTTATAGAGCAAGCTTCATTAATACCTGGTGCTTTTATTGCATTAAGTAATAATTGCCATTTAAGCTCAGTGAACTTGGTTTCTTGGTTTAATAATAGTGACAATGTTTATAACACGGCTATGCTGCATAGACCTAGTATATTTAATCCCCCCTAAATTTTCTGGTTGACATATTTGAAAGGTTATGTGAATTTGAAATAAGAGATAAATTAAATAGACCCTTAGATAAAAAATATTTGAATTTAACTAAGGATGAAAGAATCCTTCTTAAACAAACCATGGATGATTGTTTGATCAGAATAATGAAACCAGATAAAGGGGGTGGCTTGGTTGTGATGAATACTGAGGATTATTGCTCTAAAATAAATTCTATATTGTTATCTGATGTATATATTGAGGTCTCTCGAAATGAAATAAATGTAGCTATTGCCAGAATTGACATGTTGTTACAAGATATGTTGTTGCAAGGGCAATTAACTAAAGAACAGTTTGATTTCATGTGGAATGACTATCCAGTTATTGCTATATTTTTTGGTATCCCAAAAAGTCATAAGGGTCTAGACAATTTGCGTTTTGGGCCTACAGTGGATGCCAATAGATCTAAAACTCATTATATAGCAACATTTTTAGACTATTTGTTGAAGGATTGTGTAGCTAGTATTCCACAGATTTGTAGGGATTCTTGGGCATTTTAACCAATATGAATAATGTATGCTATAATGCTGATGTTATCTTTTGACAATTGATGTAGTAAATTTATATTCAGTTATACCACATGATATTGGGCTGGCATGGTTAGAAGAACTGTTGTTTGAGATATACTCCGGGATTCATGAAGCTCGGCGCAAGGCCGGTGTAAGGCTTGCACCGGCAGTGCAGTGAATAATCGGCGTAGCAGCGCCATATGCATAGTAATGAGTGCGCGCCACAACCACAGACACGTGCGGAGGGCACATGAGCGAGCCCAAGTAGGATGCGTCCGGAGGCGTGGCCAAGCCGGCAGGCGATGAGCAACCTAAAGTGCTGACTTCCACAGGCCGCCTGCAATAGTAACCGCACCAGCCAGGGCCCGTGGATAATGAAACGTACGCAGACTATGCAACATAGTACCCGTTCACACAAAACGGAGAACCAAACATTAACCCACGAAGTCCAAAGTGTACCCGTCCAAGGAACAAAGGATACGCGTAATACCGTGTCCGTCCCGCAATGCACTGTCAGTGGGCATACCCAGTGAAGGTGTACCGCAGCATGTCAGCGCCGCACCGACATAGAAGTAGCGACATGGGCATGGTCACCAGCAGTAGTGAGAGTACACAGCCGGGTAGCCGTGTCGATATAACAACAAGAAGGAAACAAGATACCCTAAACACAGGCAAACATGTGCATAGCAACATGTACAACACCCAGCAACGTGCTCGTCGCATACACATAGGACGGCGTATGCCTAAGCGTAATATCCAGAAGCAGAACTCATGCATGCAAATGTAATACACAACAGCCCCGTCATAGCACGTAACCCCCCCGATGTACGACCGTGCACCCAACCCAGCTAGCAGCCTTGCGCAGCTACACACCTACACACAATGGGCATACCTGAAATGTAGTAAGAAGTATTGTTCTAGGCAGTGCCACGCGGGCAAATATGTACCCCACATGTTAACATCCCACCTCAGGTACAGATATCCAAATGGCTGAATGTGAATGTGTCGGCAGAATGTGTACATCCCGCATGTGGTATGGACCTGTCAAAACCCCATAGGTGTGCACACGCCACGGTGCCCATAACTGTACACATCTGGACAAGGCGGTATGTTCAGCCACCGTACCGATGATTAGCTATGCAGACATGTCAAACACAACACATATGGCAGAACATCTGCCCACCAAGCAGGACACCCCAACAGGGTGCCACAGGCACAGAAGGGGAAGGTGCGACATCACACGTTGAGAGTAGCGTTGCCGGACGGCCAAACACCCACGGCCAACGCAAAGGACGGAATAACATGTATATAGCTGGATGGATGGGTATGTCATAGCATGGGAATAGGCCAAGCTATCCACCATAATAGCCATGCATACCAGATACAAACAGCCAGTAACACGCAGTAGTAATGCAGGAAGGCATACACGACTGTGGGAATAGCACAGGACATATGGCACGTGCCAAGTGTTGATGCATGACACAAATGTCCAGGATGGGGCCCCCTGCAAAGAGGAACATGTGCCAACCCCACCTCCCACAGATGTACCAGCAGTGAAAACACATGCCAAACACACACCAACACTACCGTCCATCCCACGACAGCAACGGAGGCTGGTCAAAGACCACCATGACGCATGCACAAACAGGGACACGTGTAACCGTTGCCTTAACACCCCCCCTCAGGCCAAAGAATAATAGAATGGACATATGCATGTAATGCTGTGAAGGATGTGTGGTAGTCCTCAGTATCACA
Source organism: Protopterus annectens (assembly GCF_019279795.1). Lineage (NCBI taxonomy): Eukaryota > Metazoa > Chordata > Ceratodontiformes > Protopteridae > Protopterus > Protopterus annectens. The sequence continues at coordinate 1,252,495,080 of NC_056735.1, read as the reverse complement.
GAGGTAGGTACACAGATACACTGTAATCAACTGTGACGTATGTGCACTGTAGACAGCATACATACCTGCAGGTAATACATAGTTCAATCACGTGCCACAGAAATATACACATAAGAATGAGGATAGGGGATAGACAAGTGTGAATGGGACAAACTATGAACATAGGTTCATAGGTCCATAGGTACAGAGTAGGCTATCTACCCAAGGGCAGCCATAACCATAGGCCACAGTTATGTTTCCTTTGCCAACCCTCCAGTCTGGAGATAAAATGCCTATTATATTGCTGTACCTCTGTCAAGCAGTGACAATGATGTAATCCCTGGGGTATATCTGCAATCCCCCATCCAATGGACAAGATCCCCCTCGAACAAGGCTAGCAAGGTTCTCTGCCTCACATGTACTGTGATGTTATTCCACAGCATAGTGATTGTCTGGGTGATGTATGTGTCACTCCAACACATTCTATTAATGACCGTGTCAAGGTTCACGTCACCTGCCCTTGTGGTTCTGAGGGATGTAGATCCAGTAGGTGAAGCATAGTTATCAAATATGGGTCAACATGGCCTCATATGTCAGGCACAGGTCACCACTGAACAAGTGGTATGTGACTGAATGGAGCAGGAGTCCTTACAGTGGGGCAGCATAACACAAATCCCTGACACCCTGCATCTGTCTGACGATGAACCTATGGGGCCTTCCCAGCTGCTGTAGGTGTCGGGTCAGATACCTTCCGAACGGGGCAATGTACTCAATCATAGGTCTAATGAGTAATGAGTACAAGGAGATGATGACCTACCCTGATCTAGATGTGAATCCCTGCACGATCAGGTGGGCAATGTAGAAGTTCTACCGAACTACGATAGCAACGTGTGTGTCGAACGAATGGTGACTGACAACCTGGGTCCCCAGATCCCTGGTAATTCCCCCCGTGATCAGTGGACTGCCACCCATATGGCGGACAGGGGTGACATTGTTCTTCCCGATGGGTATGACTATGCATAACCCGGCATTTAGCTGTAGGCCATGTCCCTGACAGCAGATATCCATATCTGTGAGGCCCCTTTGAAGGATATCTGTGTCAGATGTCCGTCCCACTATGGCACCCGGTTCACAGTCATCTACAAACAATGTCAGTCCTAACCCCCCTGTGTGTGCTTGTACTTTGGAAATGTAGATGTAGAAAAAGAGTGGACCCAGGGCAGAGCCCCGTGGGACACCACCTGTGACAGGCAGTAAGTCTGACATGTTGCCAGCAACTATGACCATGTGGGTTGTGTCACCTAGCCAGCTTGCAACCCATCCTGCGATGTACGTGTTCACATCCAAGCCGATGAGTTTATCAATGATACCCGAGGGGGGTATTGTGTTGAAGGCCTTTGCCAGGTCGAGGTAGGCTGTATGGACAGCATGACCCTCATCAATGGCCTCGGTGACTGTCCCTAAAATGTTAACCAGGTTTTAAACGCATGATCTGCCCCTGACCAAGCCAAACTGGGTTGGATGCAAAGTATGCAGGTCCCCTATGTCGTCATCTATGGGCTGCAGTATGATCCTTCCCCATGTCTTTCCAGATAAGGCTTCTCATGCTAATGGGACGGTAATAACCAGGGTCAGTGGAGGCACTGCCCCTGTGAAGTGGGACTACAGTCGCCGTGCGCCACAACTTGGGTACGTTACCCGAGGTGAGGCTAAGATCAAACAGCTGTCCTAACTGTGGGTCTAATTCCTCAATGAGATCACAGAGTACACAGTCGGGACACCAGCTGGTCCCATGGATGCTGTGTTCACTACCTTGGAGAGAGCATGTCCCACCTGTGCGTTACAGAACATTCGGGGGCCACAATCCGCTGGTACAGACATCTCTCCATGTGGGGGGGAGGGGGTGGAGATGTCTTCACCGAACCTGTCAGCCAGTATGTTGGCAATGTGTGTATGTTCAGTAAACTTCACATCATTGTGAACCCAGTCAGAGCATATCTGGGAGTTACCTCCCAGGTGTCCAGCATAGCTAATGAAGGCCATATGATTGTCTGTCGAGTCATTGGAGATATATCCGTGGAACCTGTCCCGGATTATGTCATGAGAGCTTGTAGCTCTTCACATATAATGAGCAAGGGTGTCATACCTCACAAGGAGTCTGCTCTGTCTTGTAGTAGCCACCTCCTCTCGTTGTACAGCTTGGGTATGGCTGGGGTACACCACACTGGATGCTTGGCATTGGTACAAAGAACCACAGTTGGGTAAGGGAATGCCTGATCCATGCAGTCCTGTAGGTGCCGGTAGATGGCATATGTAAGTGATGCAGTGGCTTGAGTAATGTTGACCACTGGCTAAGGGTCCTTAAAGGAGACCACAGTAGTGTTTAGAATTGTGAATTCGGCCTTTGAGAAAGCCATGTGTATGGTAACCGGCACCACCCACAGCATCGTATGTCAATAGCAGAAGCTATTGTCCAAATAACATAAGATTAATTTATTATTAAAATATGTATTATTATTCATTTAGTGATATGTTTCTGCTAATTACAATTGCAAATGCCAGGTAAGACCGAGCCAAAGTGCTCGTGATCTACCTGTTATGGTGGTGTCATTCTGACAATAAAGTGGCGATACTTCCCTACTGGGACCTCTGGGGATTATTTAAAGCAGTTGTTAACCTGCATCATTGGATGTACACCATTTGGTCTCGGTTTTGGAAAACCTGGTTTACGTAGCACTACACACTATGGATAGTCAAGCAGACATCCACGATTGGGGAACATACAGCAGCAATCAAAACCACTGGCCACATGGACACAGTCCGACAAGTTCTACACGTTACATATGCACATTGGTGTCCATTGTAGGACCCAAAAATTGTCCCGTACGGAATACCATCCAGCCTTCATCGTTCAACCAGGAGAAGCGACAGTCATGACCACGGCACAGCTAGACATATGCACCACCAGCGTGTTTAATGTTGATGACAAGTGTCCATGAAATGCAGGACATATGAACAGAAAACCCCAGACTGTCGAGTCCATAGAAGTTCGTCCACATCCCAGTCCCGCACACATGAAGGATGTGTAATGGGTACTGTCAAGGGTTTCAGCCATGGAATCGTGGGTATGCAGAAATGGGGCTCGGTGTTGTTTGGCAGATAATCCATTGTCCCGCCCCGTGGGAGGGATGTGGGTGTAGCACATGCCTCACTCCCCAGTAATAATGCAAAGCATCCACCGGATATTGCTAAACGCAGGTGTGAAATGTGTACAGCCCTATACCAGTGTCCAGTAGGCAATTCCCATGGATGGACAAGCGTACGACCAAGATGGCACCCATAACTGCAAACCTGGTGGAATTACACAGCTGCAGTAAGGCATAACACAGGAAATACACATAGGGACTACAGTAGACACACCCCATAGAAATCCAGACCGCCGTGCGACTACCGTCATACACAGCACTCAATCTGCCACAGGAGAATTGGGATCACTCGCTTCCATACTGCAGAACAAATGGGCGACCTGTGGAACACATATTAATGGCACACCAACAACGTCAACTAGGAAGGTCATAGGATGGTTAAACAATGGCGTTCACACTGATAAAGAACATCTGTCAATGAATAAATAGGATCTACATGTTTTGCTGGTGTTATTATGACAATATAGTGGCGGATATTTCCTATTGGGCCTTCTGAGGTTTATTGAAAGCAGTCGCTAACCTGCATCCGTGGATGTACACCATTTGTATTCAGTTATGAAACACCTGGTTTCCGTAGCACTACATAATATGGGTAGTCAAACAGACAACCGCGATTGGGGAACATACAGCCACAGTCAAAACCACTGTCCAGATGGACACAGTACAACAAGTTCTACACTTTACATATGCACATTGGTGTCCATTGTAGGACCCCAAATATTGATCCGTACGCTATATCATCCAGCTGCTGCCATTCCACCGAGAAGAAGCGACAGCCGTGACTACGGCACAGCTAGACATATGCATCACCAGCGTGTTTAAGGTTGATGACAAGTGTCCATGAAATGCAGGACATATGAACAGAAATCCACAGATTGTCGAGTCCATACACGTGCGTCCACATCCCTGTCCCACACACATGAAGGATGTGTAATGGGTACTGTCGAGTGTTGCAGCCATGGGATCCTGGGTATGCAGAAATGGGGCTCGGTGTTGTTTGGCAGATAAGCCATTGTCCCGCCCCGTGGGAGGGATGTGGGTATAGCACATCCCTTACCCCCCACTAATAATGCAAAACATCCACCGGAGAATGCTAAATGCAGCTGTGAAATGTGTACAGCCCTATACCAGTGTCCAGTAGGCAATTCCCATGGATGGACAAACGTACGGCCAAGATGGCACCCATAACTGCAAACCCGGTGGAATTACACAGCTGCAGTAAGGCATAACACAGGAAATACAGTTGGGAACTACAGTGGACACTCCCCATACAAAGTCAGACTGCCGTGCGAATACCGGCATACGCAGCACTCAATCTACCAGCACCAAAATGGGGATTACTCGCTGCCATGCTGCGGAACAAATGGGCGACCTGTGGAACACATACTAATGGCACACCAACAATGTCAACTAGGAAGTTCAGTCAAAACCACCCGCCAGAAGGACACAGTCCAACAAGTTCTACACTTTACATATGCACATTGGTGTCCATTGTAGGACCCAAAAATTGATACTTATGGAACATCATACAGCTGTTATCGTTCAACCAGAAGAAGCGACAGCCGTGACTACGGCACAGCTAGACATATGCACCACCAGCGTTAAGGTTGATGACAAGTGTCCATGAAATGCAGGACATATGGACAGAAATCCCCAGAGTTCCGAGTCCATAGAAGTGCGTCCACATCCCAGTCCCGCACACATGAAGGATGTGTAATGGGTACCGTCGAGTGTTGCAGCCATGGGATCCTGGGTATGCAGAAACAGGGCTCGGTGTTGTTTGGCAGATAATCCGTTGTCCCGCCCCGTGGGAGGGATGTGGGTGTAGCACCTGCCTTACTCCCCACTAATAATGCAAAGCATCCACCGGATAATGCTAAATGCAGGTGTGAAATGTGTACAGCCCTATACCAGTGTCCAGTAGGCAATTCTCATGGATGGACAAGCGTACGACCAAGATGGCACCCATAACTGCAAACCCGTGGCATTACACTGCTGCAGTAAGGCATAACACAGGAAATACACATAGGGACTACAGTAGACATTCCCCATACAAAGTCGGACCGCCGTGCGAATACCGGCGTACACAGCACTCAATCTGCCAGCAACAAAATGGGGATCACTCGCTTCCATACCGCGGAAGAAATGGGCGACCTGTGGAACACATACTAATGGCACACCAACAACGTCAACTAGGAAGTTCAGTCAAAACCACCCGCCAGATGGACACAGTCCAACAAGTTCTACACTTTACATATGCACATTGGTGTCCATTGTAGGACCCAAAAATTGATACTTATGGAACATCATACAGCTGTTATCGTTCAACCAGAAGAAGCGACAGCCGTGACTACGGCACAGCTAGACATATGCACCACCAGCGTTATTAAGGTTGATGACACGTGTCCATGAAATGCAGGACATATGGACAGAAATCCCCAGAGTTCCGAGTCCATAGAAGTGCGTCCACATCCCAGTCCCGCACACATGAAGGATGTGTAATGGGTACCGTCGAGTGTTGCAGCCATGGGATCCTGGGTATGCAGAAACAGGGCTCGGTGTTGTTTGGCAGATAATCCGTTGTCCCGCCCCGTGGGAGGGATGTGGGTGTAGCACCTGCCTTACTCCCCACTAATAATGCAAAGCATCCACCGAATAATGCTAAATGCAGGTGTGGAATGTGTACAGCTCTATACCAGTGTCCAGTAGGCAATTCTCATGGATGGACAGGCGTATGACCAAGATGGCACCCATAACTGCAAACCCGGTGGAATTACACAGCTGCAGTAAGGCATAACACAGGAAATACACATAGGGACTACAGTAGACATTCCCCATACAAAGTCGGACCGCCGTGCGAATACCGGCGTACACAGCACTCAATCTGCCAGCAAGAAAATGAGGATCACTCGCTTCCATACTGCGGAACAAATGGGCGACCTGCGGAACACATACTAATGGCACACCAACAACGTCAACTAGGAAGGTTATAGGATGGTTAAGCTATGGCATACCCACATATAAAGAACATCCTTCAATGAATTAATAGGATCTACATGTTATGGTGGTGTTATTCTGACAATACAGTGGCGGATATTTCCTACTGTGACTTCTGAGGATTATGTAAAGCAGTTGCTAACCTGCATCTTTGGATGTACACCATTTGGTTTCAGGTTTGAAAAACCTGGATGTCGTAGCACTACATAATATGTGTAGTCAAACAGACATCCGCGATTGGGGAACATACAGCAGCAGTCAAACCCACTGGCCAGATGGACACAGTCCAACAGGTTCTACACTTTACATATGCACATCGGTGTCCATTGTAGGACCCAAAAATTTAACCCTATGCAATAAAAACGAGATGGAGCGAGCGACGCTGAAGGTGTAACAGCCGTGACTATGGCACAGTTAGACATATGCACCACCAGCGTGTTTAAGGTTGATGACAGGTGTCCATGAAATGCAGGACATATGAGCAGAAATACCCATATGGCCGAGTCCATAGAAGTGCGTCCACATCCCAGTCCCGCACACATGAATAATGTGTAATGGGTACCATCGAGGGCTGCAGCCATGGGATCGTGGGTATGCAGAAATGAGGCTCGGTGTTGTTTGGCAGATAATCCGTTGTCCCGCCCCATGGGAGGGATGTGGGTATAGCACATGCCTCACCCCCCACCAATAATGCAAATCATCCACTGGAGAATGCTAAATGCAGCTGTGAAATGGGTACAGCCGTATACCAGTGTCCAGTAGGCAATTCCCATGGATGGACAAACGTACGACCAAGATGGCACCCATAACTGCAAACCTGGTGGAATTACACAGCTGCAGTAAGGCATAACACAGGAAATGCAGATAGGGACTACAGTACACACTCCCCATACAAAGTCAGACCGCCGGCGATACCGGCGTACACAGCACTCAATCTGCCAGCAAGAAAATGGGGATCACTCGCTACCATACTGCGGAACAAATGTGCGACCTGCGGAACACATACTAATGGCACACCAACAACGTCAACTAGGAAGGTCATAGGATCTTTAAACTATGGCGTTCACGCTTATAAAGAACATCCTTCAATGAATTAATAGGATCTACATGTTTCGGTTGTGTTATTTTGACAATACAGTGGCGGAAATTCCCTAATGGGACATCTGAGGATTAGTTAAAGCATTTCCTAGCCTGCATCATTGGATTTACACCATCTGGGTTCAGTTTAGAATAACTTGGTTAACGTAGCACTACATAATATGGGTAGCAAGCAGACATCCGCGATTGGGGAACATACAGCAGCAGTCAAACCCACTGGCCAGATGGACACAGTCCAACAAGTTCTACACTTTACATATGCACATTGGTGTTCATAGTAGGACCCCAAAGACTCATCCGTATGCAATGTCAACCAGCTGCGATCGAGAGACCCAGAAGAACAGACAGCCGTGACTACGGTACAGCCAGACATATGCACCTCCAGCGTGTTCAAGGTTGATGACAACTGTCCATGAAATGCAGGACATATGAACAGAAATTCCCAGATTGTAGAGTCCATAGAGGTGCGTCCACATCCCATTCCCGCACACATGACGGATGTGTAATGGGTACCGTCGAGGGTTGCAGCCATGGGATCCTGGGTATGCAGAAACGGGGTTCGGTGTTGTTTGGCAGATAATACGTTGTCCCGCACCGTGGGAGGGATGTGGGAGTAGCACATGCCTTACTCCCCACTAATTGTGCAAAGCATCCACCGGATAATGCTAAATGCAGGTGTGAAATGTGTACTGCTCTATACCAGTGTCCAGTAGGCAATCGCCATGGATGGACAAGTGTAGGACCAAGATGGCACCCATAACTGCAAACCTGGTGGAATCACACAGCTGCAGTGAGGCATAACACAGGAAATACAGATAGGGACTACAGTAGACACTCCCCATACAAAGCCAGACCGCCGTGCGAATACCGGTGTACACAGCACTCAATCTGCCAGCACCAAAATGGGGATCACTCATTTCCATACCGCGGAAGAAATGGGCGACCTGTGGAACACATACCAATGGCACAAAAACAACGTCAGCTAGGAAGGTCATAGGATGGTGAAACTATGGCGTTCCCACTTATGAAGAACATCCTTCAGTGAATTAATAGGATTAATGTCAATTGACCATGGAATACACCTAATCAACATCAAAGAACCGCTGGCACCTTATGGCACACAATCCAAAACACACATAGGTAGATGAAACAGTCAACGTAGACATTGTCCACGACAGGTCACAAATGGTATACAAAGGTTACTTCATGGACATGTAAGCGCTTTCACCCGTAGGCTCCGTCAGACTTACACATAACATAGAAGCATCCAGGCTTTGAATATCCCCCCTTACACTTTCATTGGTTAATTTCTCAGCAAACAATGAACATGTAACCACAGCATAGAAAGCACAGACGCAATGTTAACTACACACACATATATTAACATTTCAGAAAACATCCTATTAACACATGTATTATATGATATTGTACTATGCCTAATACTCATCAATCAAAGATCTAACAATATATATAGAAGATATGCATATCATATCAATGTAATACAGTGGTACACAACTGAAAGAGTGGACTAATGTGTGTTAACTGTATATCTGTACCTAAACTACATTCCTGTCACGGGGGTTTAAGCCACCTGCTTCTCAAAAGAGGCTTCATCAGTGTTTCATCGGTCAGCCCTGGTGTGTGGTCAACCCTCCACCTAATAATCCATCTAAATCCGCATTCTAAAGCATAGTTGATGAGGTCCCCCCTCTGGTATTATAACCTAGCCGTAAAACACCGAATGTAGACGTATGCCTTGTGATGTGCTCATAGCCGGCCGTAGGCATACGCCAATCCTGCGGCTGCCCAGGGCACCACACTAGTAGGGCCACCTGTCTAGTAGGTGTGTCATGTAGGTATACCAGGATGGGGGCACAATGTGTTGTGGTGGTGGGCACCATGGAGCCCTACAGCCTAGGGCAGCAGTCAATCTAAGGCCGCTGCCGTAGGAGGGGTAGTACGGTCTGCAGGTATGTGCAGAAGTGCACATGAAACAGCGGTCCACAAGGATTACCCATAGTGGCGACACCTGCACAGATGGCTATAGCGGGACACACACACGACCATGCATACAGCACAGTTAGACATACACACACCATACATAGGCAATTACACACAAGGTTTATGGCGTGTACGGGTACAGTGTCAGTACAGCAAGGATAGCTGTCTGCCACGATATCCAGCAGATGTCTCTAGGGTGTTCTGGAATACGGACGGTGCATGCACAATGAGTGGATATGCATCGTACCACAGTTCTATGTGTCAGCCGTGCAAATATGCGATACATGGGACAGACAGCTGTCCATGCAAGAGCAGCACTACGGGCACAACATAGGTACGTAGATATACAATGACAGAGATACAGACGGACACATGTGGCAAGCCCGTGCGTGTAACGTACACAGCACCACCCCACCACACCATAGCAGGGTGCATGTGGAGAACACGCTACGGAGGTCGCCAACCACAGCAGGCACACAAGCAGTCCACGAGCTGCGTCTCACCATCCACAAACACAGGGATGGCGGCAGGATATGAGTGTTCTGCGGAAACCTCAAAGCCATACCCTATGAACCCATGCAGCTGGGAGCATGGACACACACACACATATGGCAGGCATGGTGATTGACCACACCCCCACATACCCAACCACACAACAGTATGACACAGGTATGGAATGCGCTACGTGGACCACCAAACACACCACCGTCAGAGGCACATGTACAGGTGGGTGACAACATCCATAAAGGAATGGCCACCGATAGCCAAGGTATGTGTTGCCAAGCGTCTAAAATAACTCCACTCTACTATGGAAGCTGTGAACACACACACACACACACACACACACGGGGAAGGGGCGGGAGTCGAACCTACGCCTACCTACATGAACTCACTACAGCATGAAGCATTCACAGAACGCGCTACCGAGATTACTGAGCACAGCGCTGTCAGAGGCATACTTCTAGGCGGGTGACATCACCCGTAAGGGAATAGCTGGCAATAGCCAAGGTATGTGTTGTGAAGCGTCTAAAAGCATGTTCATCTGTAGAGGCAGCTGGAAACACACACACACACACACACACACACACACACACACACACAGGGAAGGGCCGAGAGTTGAACCTACGCCTACCTACATGAACTCACTACAGCATGAAGCATTTACAGAACGCGCTACCGAGATTACTGAGCACAGCGCTGTCAGAGGCATACTTCTAGGCGGGTGACATCACCCGTAAGGGAATAGCTGGCAATAGCCAAGGTATGTGTTGTGAAGCATCTAAAAGCATGTTCATCTGTAGAGGCAGCTGGAAACACACACACACACACACACACACACACACACACACAGGGAAGGGCCGGGAGTCGAACCTACGCCTACCTACATGAACTCACTACAGCATGAAGCATTTACAGAACGCGCTACCGAGATTACTGAGCACAGCGCTGTCAGAGGCATACTTCTAGGCGGGTGACATCACCCGTAAGGGAATAACTGGCAATAGCCAAGCTATGTGTTGCGAAGCGTCTAAAAGCATGTTCATCTGCAGAAGCAGCTGGAAACACACACACACAGGGAAGGGCCGAGAGTCGAACCTACGCCTACCTACATGAACTCACTACAGCATGAAGCATTTACAGAATGCGCTACCGAGATTACTGAGCACAGCGCTGTCAGAGGCATACTTCTAGGCGGGTGACATCACCCATAAGGGAATAGCTGGCAATAGCCAAGTTATGTGTTGCGAAGCATCTAAAAGCATGTTCATCTGCAGAGACAGCTGGAAACACACACACACAGGGAAGGGCCGAGAGTCGAACCTATGCCTACCTACATGGATTCACTACAGCATGAAGCATTTACAGAACGCGCTACCGAGATTACTGAGCACAGCGCTGTCAGAGGCATACTTCTAGGCGGGTGACATCACCCGTAAGGGAATAGCTGGCAATAGCCAAGGTATGTGTTGCGAAGCGTCTAAAAGCATGTTCATCTGCAGAGGCAGCTGGAAACACACACACACACACACACACACACACACACACACACACGGAAGGGCCGGGAGTCGAACCTACGCCTATCTACATGAACTCACTACAGCATGATGCATTTACAGAACGCGCTACCGAGATTACTGAGCACAGCACTGTCAGGAGGCATACCCCTAGGTGGGTGGTATCATCTGCAGAGGCAATGCGGCCGATAGGGAATGAAGACAGAGTGCGCAGTCACACAGCCTGTTACCATCCCGAGGTGGCCGTACAGTAACATGGTAGTGCTGCAGTCGGGAATGCCAACTAACTACGGAGCAGTACATCACGACATGAATACGGGATGCACCACATTACAGTATACCCTATGAGAGGGCATCCGGCGTGCAGGATGTAGGCAGCCAATGTGGCATGACAGCCACATATGAGTCACCTGGATGGTCACCATGGCTATGCAGGATGTCAATGGCCATGGCTACATGCCTAGTAGCAGACATCGGTGCCGACTGTCGTGTGTACCCCCGACTGGTGTACTGGCCATGCCTCTCACACCTAGTGGTTGCGAAGGGGAGACAGACATGCTCACGGGGTATCAACGCAGTCGGCCGTGGTGTGCACTGTACTGTGTGTCCATCTACACAGCTGCTTACTGGGCATGCTCAGACACTTAGAATCGGCACAGTGCAGACAGGCATACACATGGGGCGACGGCATGGGAGGCAGAATGTGGACTGTCGTGTGTGTCCAGCCACACAACAGCAACCCGGCCAAGCCACAGACGTGGCAGTTGCGGAGGGGAAACAGGCATGCACCCAGGGTATCAATGCAGATGGGCGCGGTGTGCACTGTACTGTGTGTCCATCTACACAGCTGCTTACTGGGCATGCTCAGACACTTAGAATCGGCACAGTGCAGACAGGCATACACATGGGGCGACGGCATGGGAGGCAGAATGTGGACCGTCGTGTGTGTCCAGCTACACAACAGCAACCCGGCCATGCCACAGATGTGGCAGTTGCGGAGGGGAAACAGGCATACACCCGGGGTATCAATGCAGACAGGCGCGGTGTGCACTGTACTGTGTGTCCATCTACACAGCTGCTTACTGGGCATGCTCAGACACTTAGAATCGGCACAGTGCAGACAGGCATACACATGGGGCGACGGCATGGGAGGCAGAATGTGGACCGTCGTGTGTGTCCACACACACAACAGCGACCCGGCCATGCTCACACACGTAGTATGTGTTACGCGCCATCCAGCATGCAGACGGAGTGCACACACCATAAGTCACGGCCAGGTAAACCCGTACACACGCGCAGGGTGGACACACATGCAGTCACACGTACACACACAGATGACAGCACAGGCGTCACGAGTGCAGGCTGAACATGTACACACTGTAGTGTACACTGTAGCTGCTGTGCCAGCACCATGTCATCGGTGCAGCAGTATGCCTCACGGTCCAGAAACTGTATGTGACATATGTCCAGAAGACTATGTGGCAGTGTACGTCCGTCGTGCAGAGTACACATGTACTATCAATGATCCCACAGGTGTGATGTAGTCCACCCATACCAGTATACACGGACAGGCGTGCTCCACACATACCACGGGCCTGACACAGGTATGACACATGACTGCAGCTGTACCACAGTGAAACAATGTCCGGATATGTGACATATGTGATTTCCTGGCTGTGTGCATGGACTGCACGCAGGACACATACGAAGCCTGTGATGTACCACATGCATGACACAGGCGACGCTGTAATACACGCACGAAGGGAAGGCAGATACATGTCTGTGGTATGCACCCCTACAGGGTGTAGCGGTGTTCACAGAGACACATACCCTTGTACAGTTTGCCTGTGACAGCTGTGATACCAAACCACAGTCCATGTTCCATGTATGTTGACACACATGTCACAACGTAGCAATGCATACACACATGGCAACAGGGGATACATGTGACACGTGTACTGTGCACGGTGCAGCCGCAGGGCGGTGTCTGGTGTCCGTAACACAGTTGCAACCCCCTCCCACATGCATACCCATCATGGGGGCCGTCATATGGTGGCATAGAAACAGCACGCATGGCAGTCTGTGTGTACACCATTTGTTTAAACACCTGTCCACATGCATGTGTGCAGGTGCTGGTCACAGGTGTGTCACACACCATCCTACCCTGCCATGTGCATACAGTCTGCTATGTCACCTTTACATGACAGCGCTGCCATGATGCAGAACCATCGGTTATGCGGGAGCGACCATATGTCACATTGCCACTGTAACCCCTACCACCTCCCACGTGCAGATATTGGCACAGCTGCCAGATACAGTGGTAGTACGCAGGATGCACCACATACCGCTGCACGCCTGCACAAATCCCATGTAGCGGGTGTGGCATTCCTAGCACCAACATGTGTGCAGGAATGTGTGCCCATGTATGCCACAGATCGGGGGGACTATGTGCCACGTGCCACACATCACTGTACACCATGGCAGAGATCTGTACCTACCTCAGTGTGGGGTGCATCGATGTGGATGGTGTAGTACATGCAACACGTCATCCCTCCGTGTAGACATGTGTGGCCACCACCATGTCAGTGTGTCAACATGTGTGTATGTCTGCTGCCTGTTGAGAGGGTGTATGCAGATATCGTGTTGTGACTGGACACTGACCACACAGGGTGACCATCCCGTAGTGGTGCTGCATTGTACAGCCCTGTCATTGCCATACCTGTGAGCCTTACTGGCCACTTGTGCAAGACCACTCCCTGTGACATGGCGCGTCGGTGCATTGTCTTGTGAGGGTGCCGACCACACAGACAGGTGTCCCCATCTGCACACAATGGTGTGTGTGCCATAGAGGTGTACGCCCCGCGAACGGGAATATTCCTGTACCAGTACAGCATCCGACTGTCGAACACTGTGCACCACAGCTGACAGGTGACACCTGCGGTCAGTAGCCAGCACACTGCGTACGACACCTGCAGAATGTCACCATACCTGTACTGTGTCATGCCATGTATGTGATGTCTCTGTCCACCGTAGCCAGGTGCAGTATATGTGTGGACATGTGCGTCATGTACCGTGTAAGCAACGTTACACTGTATCCGCCCGTGTTCGCAGGTTTATGTGTATGACCTCTTCTTGCAATCCCGACTGTCTGTTCTCTATATCACAAAAGCTCTGCACCTGCTCCCATAGTATTCCTACATAGATAAAGTACATGTATACTAAATGGAGTACTACACTGGCCTACAATCCCCTTGTGTGCCCACTTCCCTATAGGTGCCTTCTGACCCGGTTACACAGCAAATGCATTCACATTCTCTGGCATGTCAAAGGGTCAATTGCTAGCGACCTCTCCTGTTCAGATGGTGAATCTGGGCGTCCTGGCCACTGTTACAGGTGCCTTATGGACACGGACAAGCCACACCTCCCCCAATGAACATAATACATGTGACAGACGCAACTATATAGCCAGACAGGGGGCTGTGCTCTCTCAAACCATGACCGGCAAGACCACGCGGGAGGGGAAGGACACCATGCACACCACATACCCAGTGTCACATGTGACTATCGCAAATGCTAATCAATCACATGAACACACTAAGACATACCTGGAGGCACTGTAAGACATGTCACAAACCTAACGAGCACTCTGAAGCAGACACACAAGCTACTGCCTCCACAAGACATAGGACATGCAACACATAGTTCTCAATGTCGGTGTGCTAAACTGTCGAACCGCAAAGGCGACACACACACTGCCAGACACACCTGTAATGGGTGGCGCCACTGCCAGACACACTGACATCCCACCCACCAGACTGAACAAGGGAATGATCACAGTATGCTGCCTGCCAGGCGCTGGAATATGCCACATAACATACGCACTCATGTCACTCCGCAGCATGTACAGGTATGACGCGGTCATTGCCCATGCTGGTGTCAATGACTGGTGGCATACCACCCTGGGATACATTACAGGAGACATAGAGGGCCACTCAGATTGTGTAGCCCAGGCCGGCATGTCCCTGACCCTGGGCAGTATCCCACCCTCATCAAGTATGATGCCACTACACTGGCTCAATGTGGTCACCCTTGATAATGTGCCTGGTTACCGGTGTCAGTCTGAGGAGATCCAGATTCCTCATACCTGGGATGACATGCTTGGCACGCCACGCCCCTTCGCATGGTATGGCTGGCAGCTGTCACCCCTGGTCTTCAAGGGTTTGGCGAAGGCACCTGCCACCCCCACAGTGCTCACTGCAGGCACGGCTGGAATGATAAACCTACCACCCTACACTACAAACCTGGAGAACACACAGGATAATACTGCTCACTGCCAGTGGTCTACGGCCAAGCTGCACACCCTCAAATGCCCTCCTCAGTATGGAGGACATCGATGTCAGTGCTGTGACTGAAACATTGATCAGGGCTGCTGAGAGCACCCCAGCACTATCGGGTCATACCCCATATCACGCCGCTCAGGACCATAACCCGGACCTAACACAGAAGGAGGGGGAGTCTGCATTTCCATGAAGGATACACACACCTCCATGTTGGCAGAGATGCACGTAGCAGCGGGGAATATCCAGGTGCAATTAACCATGGTTAGGACTGCCCTACAGTTTGTTGCATGCTACAGACCACCCTCCCAA
Source organism: Protopterus annectens (assembly GCF_019279795.1). Lineage (NCBI taxonomy): Eukaryota > Metazoa > Chordata > Ceratodontiformes > Protopteridae > Protopterus > Protopterus annectens. The sequence goes on along the minus strand of NC_056735.1, from coordinate 1,252,479,135 downwards.
ACCCAGGATACCTGCACAGCCTTCCTGAAGACACTGGTGAGTGTGAATGCTCTCACAACACCGTCATATTGGGTGACATCAACCACCCATACATAGACCGGGAACATTACCCAGGACAGAACACCCTACGCCAAAGGTCCCAGGTGTTCATACACCTGACTGCTGTGGAACAACCATGCACCATACCCACAAGGGGGGACGTATACCAGTTCTGATCATCACACATGGGGACGATATGCTCCACACAGGATGTACATCCCTCAATGGTGATGTCAGACCGTATAGTGAATCCACTGGTGATCCGCATCCTGCACCCAACACCGGCATGGGAGACCACAGTGACGACCTCTCCACAGCGAACCACACACATCATACGACCAGTGTGGTACCCTACAAGGCCTCCATGCCAGTGGTAAACACAGGCCACACTGCTGAAACCCTTACAAATGCCTTCTATGAGCACCCCCAGGGATGTCTACACCAAGCGATCCTGATAACATCAGGGCCTTGTCCACCGAAGGCAGGCACATGGTCTGGTGGACAGCAGCCATTGACAAACTGTACAACAAGAGTTGGAGCTAATACATGACAGAGCAATATCAGTACCAGGGAAGGCATCACTGATTAATACCGGCGTTAACATACGATCACACATACAATCATCCAAGGCCGCTTGTGGGAGTGGTACTGCAGAGGACACATAAGACAACCATTTGGCCTTCCTTAGCTGTGGTAGGGACATGGGTGGGAGCACACAGTCATGCCCAGAATTACTCCAGAATGGTACAATGATCACTGAACCCACAGACATTGTCAACAAACCAGCGGACATGTTCCATGCATACATCTACCCCCCCCCCAAGAGAGGACGTATCCATCCCACCAGAGTCTAGCCTCCCAAACATCCCGTATGCCCAGGAGAGATCTGATATCTGTTAAGCGGTGAACACAGCACCAATGGGACCAGATGGTGTCCCTGGCTGTGTGCTACACAACCTCATTGAGGCCCTCGCCCGCACACAAAGGTCAGCTGTTTCATCTTAGGCTTACTACGGGCTAGGTCCCCGCTGGATGGCATACGGCAACTGTGGTCCCACTACACCAGGGTAGTGCTCTTATGGACTGTAGACATCCCTGCCCTATCAGCTTGACAAGCCTTGTCTGCAAAGCTGTGGGGAGGTCCATACTGGAGCCCATAAATACAGACAGTGGTGTACAGCCAATACCGGAACATACCCACATCGACTTAGTCAAGGGCAGATCCTGCCTCCCAAACCTGTTCGACCTGTCTGGAGGGGTCACTAAGGCCATTGATGGGGGTACGTCGGTTTGCACAGACTACCATGACCTGGTGGGAGCGTTCAAACAACACTCCACGTGGGCATCATGGAAAGGCCCACCAGCATACATGTGGAGACATATGTCACACGATGGTTTGCCAACTGGATGGAGGTCACACCACACAGGGTTTGTGTTCCTGGTGCCATGTCAGACTCCTAGCTGGTCTCGAGTGGTGGCCCACAGGGCTCAGTCCTGGGCCCCCTCCTGTTCGGCATTCAACCTTCCAATGTGCATGCAAACATAGGGGGATTGTGGCAGATAAGGTATGCAGATGACTGCACACCGGCCACCATACTCAACACCCCATCAGACACGGACATCCACCTGGGGTCTCATAGAAATGGATAACTGGTGCCAGAGCCATGGCCTGATGCTACATGCCAAGGAAGGTGTAGACCTACCCAGTGGGAAAGACATGTTCACCCCGACTTACCATATAGGTGGTAATCCATTAAACATGGTGGACGTGATCAGGGACATGGGTACCACACCTGTCGGTAACCTCTGTCGACACTCACATTGCCAATGTGGTTGGGAAGACATTCCACTGTGGCCACCTGGTCAGGAAGGGATTCACATCCACATCAGGGGAGTTCATTGTACCCTGTACTCTTCACACATCAGACCAATGATTGCATACAACACCACATCTGGGATGTACCTAACCTGACACCTGCAGCACTTGGAAGGACCACAAACGTTCCACAACACAGGGATAAAGG
>NC_056735.1:1252338116-1252341228 GCF_019279795.1 Protopterus annectens | reverse complement strand
AATTTTAAGGCTCATGTAGTTTGGAAATTGCTCCAAGAGGGGAAACCTGACACTGAAACCTCAGCCCCTCGGAAAATTAAAAAGGGTACTATGTAAATAAATGGAAACTTTTGGCTTACCTCCTGTTATCCTCTCTCTCTGTCATTTTCTCTCTCTCTCTCTGTTTGTCTGTTGGTCTCTCTCCCTCTCTTTCTTTCTCTCCCTCTCTTTCTGTTTCTCTCTCTCTCTCTATCTCTCTCTGTCGCTCTCTTTTTTTTCTCTCTATCTGTGTCTCTCAATCTCTCTCTGTTTCTCTCTCTGTCTTTCTCTCACTCTTGACTTTCTCTCTCTCTCTGTGAGTCTCTCTCTCTCTCTATCTCTCTCTGTCTTTCTCTCTATCTGTTTCTCACTCTCCATGTCTCTCTCTCTGTATCTGTGTGTGTGTGTGTGTGTGTGTGTGTGTGTGTGTGTGTGTGTGTGTGTGTGTGTGTGTGTGTGTGTGTGTGTGTGTGTGTATATGTCTCTGTGTTTATGTCTGACTCTCTGTCTCGATCTCTCTCTCTCTCTCTCTCTCAGTGGGTCTATCCCTCTCTGTGTCTTTCTCTCTCTCTCTCTATCTTTCTGTGTCTCTCTGTGGTTCTGTCACTCTCTCACTCTCTCTCTCTGTATTTCTCTCTCTCTCTGTCTCTCTCCCTCTGTGTGTACGTCTGTGTGTGTTTTTCTCTCTGTGTCTCTCTTACTCTGTCCCTCTCTCCTCTGCATGTCTCTCTCTCTCTCTGTCTCACTAAAAACATTAAATGGTCATGCTAAAAGAAGAAGTAATGCCAGAGCCATGATTCCAGTGTCCTTTTGTAAGCTGCATAATACCCTGTGTAGCTGTAGAGTTTCAGCCTCTTAGCATTATCCCTCATGCAGGAAAATTAAGTATTAAAGGGGTATTTTTCTATACGTAGAATAGGCTGTAAATGCATAGGGAAAGGTAAAAACAGTAAACGGTCGTAATGAAAGAAGATGTAATGCCAGAGGCAGGATTGCAGTGTCACTTTGTAGTGTGTATAGTACCCTGTGTACCTGTACAGTTTCAGCCTCCTAGCTTTAACCCTCTTGGGGAAAATCAAGTTTTCAAGGGGTATTTTTCTCAAAGTAGAATAAATGTGGAAAACTTCATTTTCTCTAAGAGGGGTAAAGCTAGAATCTGAGTACACAGGGTACTCTGCCTTCCATAAAAGTACTGCTATCCTGGCTCTGGTTCTCTCTCTGTCATTTTCTCTCTCTGTCTCTCTCTTTCTCTCTCTCTATCCCTCTGTTTGTCTGTTGGTCTCTCTCTCCCTCTCTTTCTGTCTCTGTCTATCTCTATTTCTATATCTCTCTTTGTCACTCTCTTTTTTATTCTCTCTCTCTGTCTGTGTCTCTCAGTCTCTCTCTCTGTTTCTCTCTCTCTGTCTCGCTGTCTTTGTCTCTGTCTATCTCTCTCTTTGTCTCTCTCTCTCTCTCTCTGTGTCTTTCTCTCACCCTTTGACTCTCTCTCTCTCTCTCTCTCTGTGAGTCTCTCTCTCTCTCTCTCTCTGTCTCTCTGTGAGTCTCTCTCTCTGTCTCTCTCTCTCTCTCTCCATGACTCTCTCTCTCTCCATGTCTCTTTCTCTCTGTATTTCTCTCTCTCTCCCTCACTATGTCTGTCTCACTCTCCATGTCTCTCTCTCTCTGTCTGTGTCTGCCTCTGTGTGTGTGTGTGTGTGTGTGTGTGTGTGTGTGTGTGTGTGTGTGTGTGTGTGTGTGTGTGTGTGTGTGTGTATGTCTCTGTGTTTCTGTCTGTCTCTCTCTCTGTCTCTCCCTCTCTCTCTCTCTCTCAGTGGGTCTAACCCTCTCTGCGTCTTTCTCTCTCTCTCTTTATCTGTCTGTGTCTCTCTGTGATTCTGTCACTCTCTCTGTATTTCTCTCTGTCTCTCTCCCTCTGTGTGTGTGTCTGTGTGTGCCTTTCTCTCTGTGTCTCTCTTTCTCTGTCCCTCTTTCCTGTGCATGTCTCTCTCTCTCTCTGTCTCACTAAAAACATTAAATGGTCATGCTAAAAGAAGTAATGCCAGAGCCAGGATTCCAGTGTCCTTTTGTAGGCTACATAGCACACTGTGTAGCTGTAGAGTTTCAGCCTCCTAGCATTTTCCCTCTTGCAGGAAAATTAAGTATTAAAGGGGTCTTTTTCTATATGTAGAATAGGCTGGAAATGCATAGGGAAAGGTAAAAACATTAAACGGTCATAATGAAAGAAGTAATTCCAGAGGCAGGATTGCAGTATCACTTTGTAGTGTGCATATTACCCTGTGTACCTGTAGAGTTTTAGCCTCCTAGCTTTACCCTTCTTGGAGAAAGTCAAGTTTTCAATCGTTTTTTTTCTCTCTGTAGACTAGGCTGGAAATGCATAGGGAAAACTAAAAAAGATTAAACGGTCATACTGAAAGAAGAAGTAATGCAAGAGCCAGGACTGCAGTGCCCTTTTGTAGGTTTGTCCTGAAGTAATGCCAGAGACAGGACTGCAGTGCCCTTTTGTGGGGTAGATAGAGCCCTGTATACCTGTAGAGCTTCACCCTCCTAACTTTACCCCTCTTGGAGAAAATCAAGTTTTCATCGGATATTTTTATCTATGTAGAATAGGCAAGCAATGCATAGGGAAAGCTAAAAACAGTAAACGGTCATACTGAAAGAAGAAGTAATGCCAGAGCCAGGATTGCAGTGCCCTCCTAGCTTTACCCTTCTTGGAGAAAATCAAGTTTTCAATGGGTATTTTTCTCTATGTAGAATATATTTTGAAAACTTGTTTTTCTCCAAGAAGGGTAAAGCTAGGAGGTTGAAACTCTACAGGTACACAGGGTACTATGCACCCTACATAAAGGTACTGCTATCCTGGCTCTGGCTCTCTCTCTGTCACTCTCTCTCTCTGTTTATCTGTTGGTCTCTCTCCCTCTCTCTCTCTTTGTTTTTCTCTCTCTCTCTGTCTCTCTTTCTCTCTTTCAGGGTGCTATCCCTCTCTGTGTCTTTCTCTCTCTCTCTCTATCTCTCTGTATCTCTCTGTGTATCTCTCTCTCTGTCTCTGTGTTGATCCCTCTTGCTCTGTGCCTCTCTCTCGCTGTGGGTATGTGTG
>NC_056735.1:1252328116-1252333116 GCF_019279795.1 Protopterus annectens | reverse complement strand
CTCTGTATTTCTCTCTGTCTCTCTCCCTCTGTGTGTGTGTCTGTGTGTGCCTTTCTCTCTGTGTCTCTCTTTCTCTGTCCCTCTTTCCTGTGAATGTCTCTCTCTCTCTCTCTGTCTCACTAAAAACATTAAATGGTCATGCTAAAAGAAGTAATGCCAGAGCCAGGATTCCAGTGTCCTTTTGTAGGCTACATAGCACACTGTGTAGCTGTAGAGTTTCAGCCTCCTAGCATTTTCCCTCTTGCAGGAAAATTAAGTATTAAAGGGGTCTTTTTCTATATGTAGAATAGGCTGGAAATGCATAGGGAAAGGTAAAAACATTAAACGGTCATAATGAAAGAAGTAAGTCCAGAGGCAGGATTGCAGTATCACTTTGTAGTGTGCATATTACCCTGTGGACCTGTAGAGTTTTAGCCTCCTAGCTTTACCCTTTTTGGAGAAAGTCAAGTTTTCAATCGTTTTTTTTCTCTCTGTAGACTAGGCTGGAAATGCATAGGGAAAACTAAAAAAGATTAAACGGTCATACTGAAAGAAGAAGTAATGCAAGAGCCAGGACTGCAGTGCCCTTTTGTAGGTTTGTCCTGAAGTAATGCCAGAGACAGGACTGCAGTGCCCTTTTGTGGGGTAGATAGAGCCCTGTATACCTGTAGAGCTTCACCCTCCTAACTTTACCCCTCTTGGAGAAAATCAAGTTTTCATCGGATATTTTTATCTATGTAGAATAGGCAAGCAATGCATAGGGAAAGCTAAAAACAGTAAACGGTCATACTGAAAGAAGAAGTAATGCCAGAGCCAGGATTGCAGTGCCCTTTTGTAAAGTGCATAGCACCCTGTACACCTGTAGAGTTTCAGCCTCCTAGCTTTACCCTTCTTGGAGAAAATCAAGTTTTCAATGGGTATTTTTCTCTATGTAGAATATATTTTGAAAACTTGTTTTTCTCCAAGAAGGGTAAAGCTAGGAGGTTGAAACTCTACAGGTACACAGGGTACTATGCACCCTACATAAAGGTACTGCTATCCTGGCTCTGGCTCTCTCTCTGTCACTCTCTCTCTGTTTATCTGTTGGTCTCTCTCCCTCTCTCTCTCTTTGTTTTTCTCTCTCTCTCTCTCTGTCTCTCTTTCTCTCTTTCAGGGTGCTATCCCTCTCTGTGTCTTTCTCTCTCTCTCTCTCTCTCTCTCTATCTCTCTGTATCTCTATGTGTATCTCTCTCTCTGTCTCTGTGTTGATCCCTCTTGCTCTGTGCCTCTCTCTCTCTGTGGGTATGTGTGTCTTTCTCCCTATGTCTCTCTTTCTCTGTCCCCCCTCTCTCTCTCTGTCTCACTAAAAACATTTAATGGTTATGCTGAAAGAAGAAGTAATTCCAGAGCCAGGATTGCAGTGCCATTTTGTAGGGTGCATTGTACCCTGTGTAGCTGTAGAGTTTCAGCCTCCTAGCATTACCTATCTTGGAGAAAATTAAGTTTTCAAGGGATATTTTCCTCTATTTGAATAGGCTGGAAATGCACAGGGAAAGCTAAAAACAGTAAATGGTCAAGTAATGCCAGAGACAGGATTGCAGTGCCCCTTTGTAGTGTGTATAGTACCGTGTACCTGTAGAGTTTCAGCCTCCTAACTTTAACCCTCTTGGAGAAAATCAAGTCTTCAAGGGGTATATTTCTCAAAGTAGAATAAATGAAGAAAACTTCATTTTCTCTAAGAGGGGAAAAGCTAGGAGGCAGAAACGCTACAAGTACACAGGGTACTATGTACCCCACACATGGCTCTGTGTGTGTGTGTGCGTGTATGTGTGTGTGTGTGTGTATGTCTCTGTGTTTATGTCTGACTCTCTGTCTCGACCTCTCTCTCTCTCAGTGGGTCTATCCCTCTCTGTGTCTTTTTCTCTCTCTCTCTCTCTCTCTCTATCTTTCTGTGTCTCTCTGTGTTTCTGTCACTCTCTCTCTCTCTCTCTCTCTCTCTCTCTCTCTCTCTGTATTTCTCTCTCTCTCTGTCTGTCTGCCTCTGTGTGTACGTCTGTGTGTGTCTTTCTCTCTGTGTCTCTCTTTCTCTGTCCTTCTCTCCTCTGCATGTCTCTCTCTCTCTCTCTCTCTCTCTCTCTCTCTGTCTAACTAACAACATTAAATGGTCATGCTAAAAGAAGAAGTAATGCCAGACCCAGGATTCCAGTGTCCTTTTGTAGGCTGCATAATACCCTGTGTAGCTGTAGAGTTTCAGCCTCCTAGCTTTATCCCTCTTGCAGGAAAATTAAGTATTAAAGGGGTATTTTTCTATATGTAGAATAGGCTGTAAATGCATAGGGAAAGGTAAAAACAGTAAACGGTCGTAATGAAAGAAGATGTAATGCCAGAGGCAGGGTTGCAGTGTCACTTTGTAGTGTGTATAGTACCCTGTGTACCTGTAGAGTTTCAGCCTCCTAGCTTTAACCCTCTTGGGGAAAATCAAGTTTTCAAGGGGTATTTTTCTCAAAGTAGAATAAATGTGGAAAACTTCATTTTCTCTAAGAGGGGTAAAGCTAGGAGGCTGGAACTAGTATGCACCTTCCATAAAAGTACTGCTATCCTGGCTCTGGTTCTCTCTCTGTCATTTTCTCTCTCTGTCTCTCTCTCTCTCTCTCTCTCTCTCTCTCCCTCTGTTTGTCTGTTGGTCTCTCTCTCCCTCTCTTTCTGTCTCTATCTCTATTTCTATATCTCTCTTTGTCACTCTCTTTTTTATTCTCTCTCTCTGTCTGTCTCTCTCAGTCTCTCTCTCTGTTTCTCTCTCTCTCTCTCTCTCTGTCTGTCTTTGTCTCTGTCTGTCTCTCTCTTTGTCTCTCTCTCTCTCTTTCTCTCTCTCTCTCTCTCTCTCTGTGTCTTTCTCTCTCTCTCTCTCTCTCTCTCCCTCTGTGAGTCTCTCTCTCTCTCTCTGTCTCTCTGTGAGTCTCTCTCTGTCTCTCTCTCTCTCTCTCTCCATGACTCTCTCTCTCTCCATGTCTCTTTCTCTCTGTATTTCTCTCTCTCTCCCTCTCTGTGTCTGTCTCACTCTCCATGTCTCTCTCTCTCTGTGTCTGCCTCTGTGTATATGTGTGTGTGTGTGTGTGTGTGTGTGTGTGTGTGTGTGTGTGTGTGTGTGTGTGTGTGTGTGTGTGTGTGTGTGTGTGTGTGTATGTCTCTGTGTTTCTGTCTGTCTCTCTCTCTCTCTCTGTCTCTTCCTCTCTCTCTCAGTGGGTCTAACCCTTTCTGCGTCTTTTTCTCTCTCTCTTTATCTGTCTGTGTCTCTCTGTGATTCTGTCACTCTCTATGTATTTCTCTCTGTCTCTGTCTCTGTCTCTCTCCCTCTGTGTGTGTCTTTCTCTCTGTGTCTCTCTTTCTCTGTCCCTCTCTCCTGTGCATGTCTCTCTCTCTCTCTCTGTCTCACTAAAAACATTGAATGGTCATGCTAAAAGAAGTAATGCCAGTGCCAGGATTCCAGTGTCCTTTTGTAGGCTACATAGCACACTTGTGTAGCTGTAGAGTTTCAGCCTCCTAGCATTTTCCCTCTTGCAGGAAAATTAAGTATTAAAGGGGTCTTTTTCTATATGTAGAATAGGCTGGAAATGCATAGGGAAAGGTAAAAACATTAAACGGTCATAATGAAAGAAGTAATGCCAGAGGCAGGATTGCAGTATCACTTTGTAGTGTGCATATTACCCTGTGTACCTGTAGAGTTTTAGCCTCCTAGCTTTACCCCTCTTGGAGAAAGTCAAGTTTTCAATCGTTTTTTTTTCTCTATGTAGACTAGGCTGGAAATGCATAGGGAAAACTAAAAAAGATTAAACGGTCATACTGAAAGAAGAAGTAATGCCAGAGCCAGGATTGCAGTGCCTTTTTGTAGGTTTGTCCTGAAGTAATGCCAGAAACAGGACTGCAGTGCCCTTTTGTGGGGTAGATAGAGCCCTGTATACCTGTAGAGTTTCACCCTCCTAACTTTACCCCTCTTGGAGAAAATCAAGTTTTCATCTGATATTTTTATCTATGTAGAATAGGCAAGCAATGCATAGGGAAAGCTAAAAACAGTAAACGGTCATACTGAAAGAAGAAGTAATGCAAGAGCCAGGATTGCAGTGCCCTTTTGTAAAGTGCATAGCACCCTGTACACCTGTAGAGTTTCAGCCTCCTAGCTTTACCCTTCTTGGAGAAAATCAAGTTTTCAATGGGTATTTTTCTCTATGTAGAATATATTTTGAAAACTTGCTTTTCTCCAAGAAGGGTAAAGCTAGGAGGCTGAAACTCTACAGGTACACAGGGCACTATGCACCCTACATAAAGGTACTGCTATCCTGGCTCTGGCTCTCTCTCTGTCACTCTCTCTCTCTGTTTATCTGTTGGTCTCTCTCCCTCTCTATCTCTTTGTTTTTCTCTCTCTCTCTGTCTCTCTTTCTCTCTTTCAGGGTGCTATCCCTCTCTGTGTCTTTCTCTCTCTCTCTATCTCTCTGTATCTCTCTGTGCATCTCTCTCTCTCTGTCTCTGTGTTGATCCCTCTTGCTCTGTGCCTCTCTCTCTCTGTGGGTATGTGTGTCTTTCTCCCTATGTCTCTCTTTCTCTGTCCCCCCTCTCTCTCTCTCTCTGTCTCACTAAAAACATTTAATGGTTATGCTGAAAGAAGAAGTAATTCCAGAGCCAGGATTGCAATGCCATTTTGTAGGGTGCATAGTACCCTGTGTAGCTGTAGAGTTTCAGCCTCCTAGCATTACCTATCTTGGAGAAAATTAAGTTTTCAAGGGATATTTTCCTCTATTTGAATAGGCTGGAAATGCACAGGGAAAGCTAAAAACAGTAAATGGTCAAGTAATGCCAGAGACAGGATTGCAGTGCCCTTTTGTAGTGTGTATAGTACTGTGTACCTGTAGAGTTTCAGCCTCCAAACTTTAACCCTCTTGGAGAAAATCATGTCTTCAAGGGGTATATTTCTCAAAGTAAAATAAATGAAGAAAACTTCATTTTCTCTAAGAGGGGAAAAGCTAGGAGGCTGAAACGCTACAAGTACA
>NC_056735.1:1252303116-1252323116 GCF_019279795.1 Protopterus annectens | reverse complement strand
ATAGGGAAAGCTAAAACCAGTAAACAGTCACACTGAAAGAAGTAAAGCCAGAGCCAGGATTGCAGTGCCCTTTTGTACGGTGTATAATACCATGTGTACCTGTAGAGTTTCAGCCTCATACCTTTATGCCTCTTGGAGAAAGTCAAGTTTTCAAGGGGTATTTTTCTCTCTGTAGAGTAGACTGGAAATGCATTGGGAAAGCTAAAAAAAAGTAAACGACCATAGTGAAAGAAGATGTAATGCCACAGCTAGGATTGTAGTGTGCTTTAGTAGAGTGTATAGTTCCCTGTGTACCTGTAGAGTTTCAGACTCATAACTTTACCCGTGTTGGAGAAAATCAAGTTTTCAAGTGGCATGTAGAATAGCCTAAAAATGCACAGGGAAAGCTAAAAAAAGTAAATGGTCATACTGAAAGAAAACACAATGCCACTGCCAGGATTGCAATGCCCTTTTATACAGAGCATTGTACCCTGTGTACCTGTAGAGTTTCAGCCTCCTAGCTTTACCCCTCTTGAAGAAAATCAAGTTTTCAAGAGGTATTTATCTCTATCTAGAATAGGCTGGAAATGCATAGGGAAAGCTAAAAACAGTAAACGGTCATACTGAAACAAAAAGTAATGCCAGAGTCAGGATTGCAGTGCCCTTCTGTTGGTTGTATAGCACCCTGTGTACCTGTAGAGTTTCAGCCTCCTAGCTTTACCCCTCATGGAGAAAATTAATTTTTCAAAGGGTATTTTTCTCTATGCAGAGTAGGCTAGAAATGCATAGGGAAAGCTAAAAAACATAAACGGTTGTACTGAAAGAAGAAGTAATGCCGGGGCCAGAATTGCAGTGCCCTGTTGTGTTGTAGTGTGCTTTAGTAGTGTGTATAGTCCCCTGTGTACCTGTAGAGTTTCAGACTCATAACTCTACCCGTGTTGGAGAAAATCAAGTTTTCAAGTGGTATTTTTCTCTATGTAGAATAGACTAGTAATGCACAGGGAAAGCTAGTAAATGGTCATACTGAAAGAAAACATAATCCCATGGCCAGGATTGCAATGCCCTTTTATACAGTGCATTGTACCCTGTGTACCTGTAGAGTTGCATCATTCTAGCTTTACCACTTGGAGAAAATCAAGTTTTCAAGGGGTATTTTTCTCTATATGGAATAGGCTGAAAATTCATAGGAAAGCTAAAAACAGTAAACAATCATACTGAAAGAAGTAATGCCAGAGCCAGGATTCCAGTGTCCTTTTGTAGGGTCATAGTTGCCTCTGTAGGTGTAGAGTTTCAGCCTCCTAGCTTTACCCCCCTTGGAGAAAATCAAATTTTCAGGGGGTATTTTTCTCTATGTTGAATAGGCTATAAATGCATAGGGAAAGCTAAAAACAGTAAACAGTCATACTGAAAGAGGAAGTAATGCCAGAGCCAGGATTGCAGTGTTCTTTTGTAGGGTGTATAGTACCCTGTATACCTGTAGATTACAGCCTCCTGGCTTTACCCCTCTTGGAAAAAAGTCAAGTTTTCAATGAGTATTTTTCTCTATGTAGAATAGGCTGGAAATGCATAGGAAAAGGTAAAAACCATAAACAGGCATACTGAAGAAAGAAGTAATGCCAGAGCCAGGATTGCAGTGTCTTGTTGTATGGTATATTATACCCTGTGTACCTGTGGAGTATCACCCTCCTAGCTTTACCCCTCTTGGAGAAAAATCAAGATTTCATGGGATATTTTCTCTATGTGGAATAGGCTGGAAATGATTAAGGAAAACTAAAACCAGTAAACAGTCACACTGGAAGAATAAGTAATGCCAGAACCAGGATTGGTGTGCCATATTACCCTGTGTACCTGTACAGTTTCAGCCTCCTAGCTTTACCCCTTTTGGAGAAAATTAAGTTTTCATGGGGTATATTTCTCTATGTAGAATAGCCTGGAAATGCATAGGGAAATCTAAAAACAGCAAACGGTCATACTTAATAAGAAGTAATGCCAAAGCCAGGATTGTGGTGCCCTTTTGTAGGGTGCAAAGTACCCTTTGTAGTCGTAGAGTTTCAGCCTCCTAGCTTTACCCCTCTTGGTGAAAATCAAGTTTTCAAGGGGTATTTTTTCTATGTGTAATAGGCTTGAAATGCATAGGGAATGCTAAAAACAGTTAATGGTCATACTGAAAGAAGAAGTAATGCCACAGCGAGGATTGCAGTGCCCTTTTGTAGGGTGTATAGTACCCTGTGTAGCTATAGAGTTTCAGCCTCCTAGCTTTACCTGTCTTGGAGAAAAGTGTTCAAGGGTAATTTTCTCTGTGTAGAATAAATGTTGAAAACTTGAGTTTCTCCTAGAGTCATAAAGCTAGGAGGCTGAAATTCTACAGCTATGTAGAAGGGCACTGCAATCTTGGCTCTGGCTCTGTATCTCTGTCTCAGTGAGTCTATCCCTCTCTGTACCCCTCTCTCTCTCTCTCTCTCTCTCAGTGTGTGTGTGTGTGTGTGTGTGTGTGTGTGTGTGTGTGTGTGTGTGTGTGTGTGTGTGTCTCTCTATGTGTGTATTTTTTCTCTCTCTCTGTCTCTCTCTCTCACTTATTTGTTTAATAGTAGCCAATGCACTTTTTCTTAAGTCTAAAAGTTAATGTTTATTAAAAGCATGCACATAGTTTTTTACATCTTGCAGAGAGATAGAGAAAAGAAAATAACAGACAATCAGAGTAAGTGGGAGCACAGACTGTAACATGTTTTGGTAACCTTAAATTTACATTAGGTATTGCCTGTAGGTGAATTCGTCAGTTTTAGGCATTTATTGAAAATGTACATATTTTGTGTAATTTTTTGTTTGACTGTTTTCTTTGATGCAAAAATTCTTAAAAAAGCTGACAGGTTCAAATTGAGATTAGAAGAAGCAGTGTTATAAAAGATAATCCTGACAAACATTAGTGTGTGCATGTAAGCCAAAAGTTGAAAATACACATTCAAAATAAATGCCAAGTAAAACAGGTGGCAGTAAAATCATTCTATCATATTAGCAAGTCTGTCCATATTACCAAGGAATGTAAATGGCCTGACAGGTACAGACAACACAACAGAGTATTGAATTATATTAAGAAATGTAGGGTGCATATAGCAGTGATGCAGAAGATTCATTTGGATAGAATGAGTACATGGATTTATCAATGAAATGATTTCATGGTGCATATTCAGCAGAAATATCAGAGAATAATGAAAGTTGGGGGGAATAATACTTACTGTTAGAGGGGCTCCAATAATGAAAGAAAAGGAAAAAAGTTGTTGGTAGGTTTATGGTAGTAAGAGGATGTTTGTAAGGAGGTACATTGCAGTGGCACATATTAAAGAAAAATTTGGGAAAATCAGCTTTAAGCAAAGAATATTATTTATGGATGGAGTCTGGAACTTGATATGCAACAGTGAGGATGAATCAGGGAGCTTAGAAAGGAAAGTATAACAAAACATGTAGATTTCTGAAGAAATATGTGAACATATTTGGTACAGAAGATCTAAATTCAGTAATAGCTCAGAATTTTCATATTGTTTCCCAAAGTACAATAACTGGACTAGACTGGATGTACATTATATTTCACCAGAGCGCGTGCATTTAACTGATAACATTGACACATAACCAATAATAATTGCAGACCATGCACCTATAAAAACTATGATAAAGATTCAGTAAACATGAAACACTGGTGCTTTCCTACTTGCCTTATAAAAAGCGAGGAATTTAAGGAATGGATAGTGGAAATTATTCAACATGCATTAGGAAATTTATACATTTCTTCAGAAGGGATAGCTAGTGAGTGAGATAAAATGAAAATATGAACATGGAGTTTAAAATAGGGTAGAAGTAATGGAGAATGATATATGTGAAAGAAGTAATAGGAATTATTAAGACTGGCCAACAAAGGTTAATATGTTGCAGAATAAGGGGAATCTGACAGAAGAAGAAGATTAGCAACTGCAGAATGCTAAAGGGAAAATAATAGAGCATTTGGATGATATGCATGAGTTTATAATGGTTTCTGTTACCCAGTTATTTTTGACAACTCCAGAGTACCAAAACATTTAGCACAGTGATATATGCAAAGGAAAGTAAAAGTGTTGTTGCCAAAGTTGTGGAGCATATCACAAGAAAAATAACCAGAGATCCTAGAGGTATAAAATAATATTTTGGAAAATTTGTATAAAGCAGAGAAATGTGGAAACCAAGAACTGGCACAAATGGAAATATTTATGGAAGACTTAATTGTGCCAAGGAAAGGGGAAAGATGAGGCTCAACAATTAATAGTTAAGCCAGGAAGAGATGAGATAACAATGATGATGTATACTCAATCAACAGGGAAGTCTCCAGAAATAGACAGTATTCCTGTGGTAACTGAGAAGTTAGGAGGGAAGACACTGATAAATGTTTGAAAGGTTTTATCAGTATTTTAAAAGAAGAAGCACCAGTATCTTGGAAGGAAGCTGTGGTGGCTGTTATACCCAAATAGGGTAAAGACCCTTCAGCCCTAGCTTTATAGCTTTATTTACATTTTAAACTATGATTATAAAATGTTTATGTTTATGCTATCTAAGAGAATTGCAAAGCTATTGGCAAAATTGAAAGATATGGATCAATGTGGTTTTATGGAGGGGAGTCAAACATTGAACAACATTAAAGAACCACTATGGGTAAAATCTGAAAAATACATTTTATCTTTTCATGAAGATCAACTTGATCCAAACTTGCCTACAACAGAGTAAGTAATCAATGCTAATGTAGTTCTTTTTTGTAATCTTGAATGTCCTCATGTGGCTAGACATCCTTAGGAAAGTTTGTTTCTTTAGGAAGAGACATTTGTCCCATGATGCAGTGTGAGTGCACAGCTCACGAGGTTGTCTTCCTACTATATTTTTGTCAGATCCTAGTTCCATTCATTTTGAATGGAAGACATGAGAAATGCTGCTAGAATTTCATTGATTATTATACATGTTTTTATCATATTGTGCTCAACAAGCAACTTCCTGAAATGACAAATTGCTGAGATAACATTGATGTTTTAGAGTCAATTTCTGTATATTTTCAGTTCCTGACCGAGTTACTCCTCCCACCTTCCCTCCCTCAGTCACCACAAAGTAGAGATGTGGCCAGTACTCTGTGATTCACAGTACTCTTTCAATAAGAGTGTGTTAGTGAGTTACAAATGTTTGTCTGATTTGGGGAGGTAATGCAGAAGTGAAGGGTGGCCATGGTGGGATGCTTGCAAGAAATATATTTGTGTATATTTAAGTATATATAGTCTGGTACTGGACAGATTGAGCACCAGGGATGAGTTTACTATTCACCACAAGGTGTAATTAATATAATTCAAATAGGTGTGACAGGCTAAAGTGAAACTGTTGCTTGGTTAACGTTAAATAGCTCAAAAATACCATGATGCAACACATGCTGCCTACAATAGGCTATTTTCCTTTGCAAATCACATTTAAAAGGTTGGCTAAGACTGAATTTAAATGGTCTTAGCAGTGTATTCTGTGAAGCACTATTAACATTAACTGAGTGGGACAAGTGTGCACAAACATAGGGACAGTGACAATTTATTGTTCCACTGTGCTTTATAAGGAATGCAGAGAGTAACCTCCAAAATATTCCATAATGCAAATATCTAGTAAGATATACACAACAAAGCAGTACTTATAGAAAGTATAGATTCATCCCAGAAGCCTGTGAGGTACACATTAATAAGCACACAGTAACATTTTATTAAATAACACAGTTGGCATCTTGCTAATACAGTATTACTATATGTGAAGATTACCATTTGAGCAGTGATTATGCAATTCAAATTGAACATTTTTTTTTCTGGCCACATTTTCATGAATGTTTAGATTTGTATATACTGTAGGTTTACACATGCATTTATGACTTTTTTCTTAGAAACTGCTACTCAGATTACAGGAGTTATGAGAGTCATGAAAGAACACTTCTAACGGCAAATAAGCAACCTGACCTAGAACTGAAAACCCACAAAAAAGTGTCTGTAAAATGTCTGTTATCTCAGTAATTTGTGAACATCTCTGGAATTTGCTTTAATGAAGTATTGACCACAGCATGAAAAAAAAAATTAAGAGTCATTGCCATCCATTGAATGAAATTTTTACTGAGAACTCACAAAGACAGTACTATTTCTCAGGTGTTCCATTCAAAATTGCTTTATTTGCAGATGATATTACTTTATACTTGATGAATCCAGAAAGTGACATTTCGGTGTTGTGGAACATTCTGAGGCAGTTACAAGTCTTTTTGGGATATAAAATTACTATAGATAAAACACAGGCTGCAGCAGTAAACTATGCACCCATATATGAATTGGTTCAGTAATATCCATATTTATGGGGACACAATAAGACAAAACATTTAGGTGAATGGATTAAAAAAGATTCCCTTATGGTAGCTAAGGATATATGCAAAGATACTAAACAAAAGATAAAAACTGCAAACCTTGAAGCTCTTGATTATGGAAATGGATTGTGAGATACAAGCAGTTAAAATTATTTTAGTCACTTAAGTTTCATATACTGTTCGGGTATAATGTTTATCAAATGGAGGAGAAGTTGTGGACAATAATTAAAAAAGAGTTGAATTAATTTATTTGCAAGGGGAAGAGGGCAAGAGTTAAATGGGATAAGTTGATCATTCTCATAGAACAAGGTGGTTTAGGATTATCTGATCTGAATGGACACTTTAAAGCTGCACAGTTAAGCCTCATATACATAACACAAGCTGAACATTATAAATCAAAGTGGACAGGGATGATGATGGAATGGGGAAGTTTGAGAAATAAGGAGAGAGCAGGATTTCGGATGGTGAACAAGGATGATGATCAAACATGGGATGTTTGAAAAATAAGGACAGGATAGGATTTTGGATATAGACCCTCAAGGAGAATAACAGCAGTCATACAGAATACTATATTTATAAAGTAACAGAAAGTATTCTAAACACTAAGCTAACACATGAATGAAGAAATTATATTTTGTCAGTAAGGATGACTGCAAGTAGGGATACAGAAAATAGGTAATCTGGAAATTACTGGGGAAAATTGTCAAAGGAATGTAAGTATTGGGAACAAATAAGTAGAGAGGGGAAAGAAAATATAGTGAGATGAAGCCATTAGATGTTTAGACCACAGGTTCAAGACTGGGTATTGGCAAAGAGAAAAGGATAGTAAAGTGAAATACTAACTCTGGTAGAGGTCTTAGTTGAGTTTGGAACAGAAACTACTTTTTAAAAAGGAATTATTAGCAGAGCATACAAGATATCGCATGATAACTATAAAAATCAATAAGAAGAGGTTAGAAACAATTGGGAAGAAGGACTAGAAAGGGAATTTATAAAGAAACAATGGTAGCGCATCTGTATGGCTCCCAGCTATGCAACAACATCCAGAAGGTTTAGGATTTTTGGTAGGAAGTGTTTACAAAGGTATTAGATATGTTATAACCCAAGCATACTTTAGAGAACATTTTCCTCTGGTAGATAGCAAATGCTTGAAGTGTGATGGATAAGAGACAGGTAACTAGGAACATGTTTTTTGGAAATGCAATGATCTGGCAGTTTTTAAAAATTCCCCACAGAGAACTCTATCAGAAATGTTGGGGAAGCAAATGGCTGTTAACTATAGAAAAGATTCTTTTGTGCTGAGACAGAGGATCTGAATTGCCTACACATACAAAATATTTTATTATGTTTAATGCTATGGGCTACCAAAAAGCAATTACTAGAAAATACAAATCAAAATCTTAACCAGCAGTAATTGAAGTACTGAATATTGTTAAGTGAGATAAAAGATCTTTAATAAAGGAGCACATTACACAGAAATAAATGTAATTTGTGGGAGCAATGCATGCAGAATAATGTTCTGGAGGAGTAAGGTTCAAGGGAAGATAGGAATTGAGCACTTTATGTAATGTTGCAGTGAATATCAATGGTTAAAAAAAAAAAAACATATGTAATGTATAATGCATGAAGATGAAAAATGTCACTATGCTTTGCCTTTTTCCATGAATGTATGTGTGTCTGTGTCTTAAGTAATAATTGAATGGTGTAAAAAAAGCAGAATGATATGTCCTGCTTCTTGTAGTAGTACTGTTATTGTTAAAACACTGAGCGGTAAATGAACTTTTGACAGCTTGCCTAGCAGCCTGCAGCTGTGAGCTGTCAATCAAATTAGCAGACAGGTTAACTCCAGCTCTTTGACACCTAGGAAAAGGAATTGTGTTCGTGAGAGGAGAAGAGTAGGACTGTAACTAAGGATAACAAAAGAAGGTAAACACGCCACTTTGTAAAACAACAGTGAAATGAACCTAGGAAGCCCATTTTGGGGGGATGAGCTGAAAGACATTAAAGGATAGTCACTGAGCCACAATAAATATAATTTCTACCAGACTGAGTAAAAGAAAGCAGGAAGTCCCTGAATGCCCATGTTAAGTGAATGTAGACAAGAACCTTGCAACCAATCTACTTGCATGATGCAGTCTTCTAGGGGAGCACAATGGCTTGTGGGATGCCAACAGGTAAACTAAAAAAAATCCAAATCATGTTTATATGTTACTAATAGGCTAACTGCCCTTGTGGGCCATTTTAATCCTAGCCAATTACCACATGTGAGAATGAAACCCTACACCTTGTGTCTGTAAGGTAAATAATTTAGCCATTACGCCAACATGCTGGACCTCATGAGTCAGACAGTGGTACAATGTTTGAAATACAGAAATGATCAACACATATTTTGTGTAAATGCAACTATATCTGAACATTTCTATTTCTGAAAGTGAGAAGAAAATGATCTACAAATAGTGCACTTAAAACTTAAAAGGCTTGTGGCCATCATCCAAACAAAAATTAATTGATCATTCTGGTCCTGAGGAAGAGGAGAAGGAGGAAGATCTTTCCCACAGGCAAAATTACTGAATCTAGGTTTTGTCTTGAACATGGGTGACATGTATACATTACAAGGAAAACAGAAAAATCTCCATAGTAAAAAAGGAAGCAAGAATAACAACATCTAAAATAATACATTTATTTATTTACTTAGTTACCCCTGATTACATCGCAAAACTCTTCCCAAATTAAGCACTCACTATAGAAAGCAACATGAAAGATATACATTATGTGGAGCCTGTTCTTGATTCAACATTTTAAACTATCAATACCTAATATAACTCAGTTGGCAGATGTGATGAAACATAATTTAGTGAAAGGGCTGAAACACCACCTAACCAGAATATAATTAGTTCAGTTTAAGTGAAAAATGGATTTTGTTAACTCACAAACTAACTTGTGTTTTAAACTTTTAATTAATGTAACTTTCCCAATTTTTCCAAGGATATTTAATAACAAATGAATGTTTAACTGACTTGATTAAGGCAGAATAAACTTGTGTAAAATGAATTAAGCTTTGTAATCAGATAATGGGACACAACTAATAATAATAAAAATCAAGTATGAACAATTCCAAATGTAACTATAAATCAAAGGGGCTGGGAAAAATGTAAGTATATGCCTACCGGGAATATCACATCACCATTGGCACACCCATGATGGACATGCTCCCACAAACACACCCACTTCATTGTACTTAAAAGTAACCATACTTACCACAAGTTTTCACAAGTCTCACAGTGCTCATCTGCCATGCTGCAGAAGACAATTCAAGATCCAGTTTTTACCTACTTGAAGGCTTATAGTTATTTTTTGCAAATTTATGGACAACTAAGCATTTTTTTCACTTCACTGGGACAGACCAAAAATCCACTTTTTACAACTCAAAGTATTCACTCGGGACCCTAAGAACATTGTACTCATAAGTAACTTGACATTATATTGCATTTACAGTCTCCTGTATAACAGAATCAGTTAATTTTATATTTTTTTAAATTGTATTACATATTTGATTATACATTTTTTGCTCCAAACTATAGTTGACCTAAGTGAATACAAATTCACACAGTGACAGTTATTACCCTTGACCACCGTTCAAAGGACTTCATCCCTTTTTTCTCCTTATTTATTTAAAAAAAAAATGATATTAGCTACGTGAAACAAATTTTGTGTGAGAAAAAGATTAAATAGAAAAGACAACAAACATGTCAAACAGGGTTACAAATTATTGTAATCACTATACTGTAGCAATAATAGATATATAATAGAAAGTGCAATGGCTGAGGGAGGTGGGCCTAGGCCCAAGACACTAAAGAAAGAACTCTGACAGGAAAGTTCCTTGAAAGAGGGACAAAACTGTTAAATGCATTGAATGATACGTGTGTGTGTGTGTGTGTGTGTGTGTGTGTGTGTGTGTGTGTGTGTGTATATATATATATATATATATATATATATATATATATATATATGGATCTACTTCAGTAGAGTGAATTGACAAAATGAAAATCAACGAGACGACAAGATCATAATCCCACAAGAATGAACTTTTAACATTTCGAAACTAGTAAGAGAGAAACACCAACTGCACATATCACACACCAGTTGGAGCTTCTGAATGGAGATCGCGGTGCACTGAGAAAAACAGCTGCTGCATTTAAACACTTGATTTAACATAAAATCATATCCTATTCAATGATTTTTGTAGTGGCAAACCCCCTGCACCCCCAACACCCCCTGAAAATTTTTGTGTTAAAGTGTTTAAATGGAGCAGCTGTTTTTTGCAGTGCACCGTGATCTCTATTCAGAAGGTCCAAGTGGTGTGTGACATACACAGTTGGTGTTTCATTCTTACTAGTTTCAAAATGGTAAACATTTGTTCTTGTGGGATTATGATCTTCTCGTCAGGTTGATGTTCATTTTAGTTTTCTGTCAATTCGATCAGCTAAAGTACATCCATATATATATATATATATATATATATATATATATATATATATATATATATATATATATATATATATGTGTGTGTGTGTGTGTGTGTGTGTGTGTGTGTTTAGAAGTACAATAAGCTCTGTGGTTTGCACAACAATGGTTGATAACCTTTAAAATTTAAAACAACAAACTGGATCCATTGTGAGTTTATCCAAGTAGTAATGAAACAATGAAGATCTGGAGAGGGATATTTCTGCAATGCACAGGGTTTCTTGCAGGGGAAAACATGTTGGCAAGTGAAAATAACATAGGACACAAGTAATCAAAAATGGTGGTTTGTTAATATTTCTGAGGTCCCTCAGAAAATTAGATTTAATTGCCTCAAATTAATGGCTGCACCCACAGACATTACCTGTTCTAAAGTTAAGTTTAACTATGTTAAAGCAAATGTTAGAGCCTATGTTTCCATTTCACTAGGTTGCTATCTGTTCTTATCACTATTCCCGCTCAAATGTTAAAAACTACTTGCATACTTTCAGTAAAGGTTAACTTCTAGTCTTAATACCTGCATTGGCCACCCTTAAATAAATAAACTAAATTATACACTGCTATATTAAATGCATTAAAGTACTAAAGCTGCTGGGAGACGATAAATTGTATTCACTTCCCACTTTTTCAAATTTCATTTATTTTCATCAAACTGCTTGCCAGTATCTGTTTAAAAGTTAGTTTACAATGTACTTTGTACATGTCATCAGTGGCGGCTGGTGACTTCAAATTAAAGGAGGGCTGCAGGAGACAGTTGAATGGGTGGGGCCAATGGGAAGGGGTGTGGCCAACAAGAAAGGGGTGGAGCTATGCTCAAAACCACAACAACTGGAACTTTAACTAAATACGCTGCCCTGGGTGCCAAACAGTCATTACAAAATCAAGACAAAATGAAATGCAGAAGAAAAACATATTTCAATGCATTGGCTACATGACAACTTACTTAATATCCAGATGGAAACAGGTTGTGAGGCATGAAAAAATAAATTACTTTTTAAATACATTACTGGAATGCCAGTCAAAATCAAGTATAAAAAACAAGCAGCACTCATCTCAAACCACTTCTCCTTGCACTGCAGTTCTAATTATAATTTATATTCAGCTTTATTAAAGTACCAAATAACATGCTGAAAGTAGCAATCTCTGTAATACCCCCACTTGTAAAAATGTTTCTTATCCAAAAAAGACCTGCTGCCTGACAACAACTATCTACTTGTTTCATGGGGAAGACATGATCAAAGTAAAAAAATGAACAGCAAACAAGAAACATGCTCAAGATAAATTGCTTAAAGGATGCCTGCACAAGTTATGGACCATACATGATAGATTGGCATTCTGTTTAGTTTACAGGTAAGCCTGCAAAGATGACTGCAAGTCTCCAACAAAAGATGACTGCAATTCTCCAATAAATGTAATGAGCTTTTGAAAATATTGTAATCCTGTCCTTTTATTACAAATATTGTCATATGCATTTCAATTCAAAAGGTCCCACTTCACAAAGGCGGTGCCTCCACCGACCCTGGAAATTACCGGCCCATTAGCTTGACAAGCCTTATCTGCAAAGCCATGGAGAGGATCATAATGGACCTCATAAATAAAGACATAGGGAATTTGCAGACTTTGGATCCATCCCAGTTTGGCTTTGTCAAAGGCAGATCATGCCTTCTAAACTTGGTTGACTTTTTCGAAACAGTCACCAAAGCCATTGATGAGGGAAAGGCAGTCCATACAGCCTACCTCGATCTGGCGAAGGCCTTTGATACAATACCCCACTCGGGTATCATTGAAAAACTCATCAGCTTAAATGTTAACCCATACATCACAAGATGGGTTGCAAACTGGCTGAGTGACAGAACCCACAGGGTCAGAGTTGCTGGCGCCATGTCAGACTCAAAGCCTGTCACAAGTGGTGTACCACAGGGCTCAGTCCTGGGCCCACTCTTGTTTGGCATCTACTTTTCAGTACAAGCAAACACAGGAGGGTTATGGCTGACAAAGTTTGCAGATGACTGCAAACTGGGCGCCATAGTAGAAAACACATCTGACACAGATATCCTTCAGAAGGGTCTCACAGAAACGGATAACTGGTGCCAGAGCCATGGCCTAAAGTTAAATGCCAAAAATGCATAGTCATACCCTTCGGGAAAAACAAGGTTACCCTAGCTACCAAATAGGTGGCAATCCACTGAGTACAGAAGAAGTTATCAGGGACCTGGGGACCCAGGTTGATAGTAGTCTGTCATTCGACACCCATGTAGCTAAAGTAGTTAGGAAGACCTTCTACATTGCCCACCTTATCATGAAGGGATTCTCATCTAGATCAAGGGAGGTCATAGTCTCCCTATACTCATCACTCATCAGACCAATGATTGAGTACAATGCCCCATTCGAATGTATCTGACCCGACACTTGCAGCAGCTGGAGAGGCCACAAAAGTTCCTCACCAAAAGGATAAAGGGTCTCAAACATCTGTCCTATGCTGCCCGACTGAAAGAACTCCAGCTCTATTCAGTCGCTTACCGCTTGCTCAGAGGTGACCTTTGCCTAACATACAAGGCCATGTCAAACCCAGATTTGATGAATATGCTTCACCTCAAAAAATCTAGATCCGTCAGAGCCACAAAGGCGGGAGACTTAAACCTCGACACGGCTATTAATAGGATGTGCTGGAGGGATAGATTCATCACCCAAAGACTCCCTATGCTGTGGAATAAAATCCCAGTATATGTGAGGCAGAGCACCTCGCTGGCCTTGTTCAAGAGAAATCTTGACCAATGGATGGGAGATCGCAGATATACCCCAGGGATTACCTCAGTGTCACTGCTCAACAGAGGCACAGCAAAATAATGGGTATAGTTCCCCGTACTAAAGGGGTGGCGTAAGCCACAAAACTATGGGCTAGGCTTGTAAATGCCCTCGGGCAGATAGCCTAGTATGAACCTATGAACCTATGAACCTATAATACCCAAGGCTTATACATTATATAGTTATGTAAATATTCTCTGCATGGCAACAACGAAAAGGCTTTCAATGCTGGTAATTCTTTAACAGTATGCTTATTAAAGCTTACTTGCATCTTACAATCTCTGACAAGCTTACCTGATGCTCATTAAATCATTGCTACTTAAACAGAGCAACAGGGCACTGTGACAGCATGCATTTCCTGAATAATAAGAAGCATAAATCAACAGTATAAAAATCTGACAGAAAACCAGAACATTCTGCAAAATCAAGGACAGATGAAAAGCCACGGTCGTACTTGTGGTCTACCTTGGATGGGGGAATACTCTGCACACTTACACTGCATAACTGCTCCTTGCCTTCCTTGGACACATCCAGAGCCACTACAATGGGGAGTGGGGTGCAACAAGTATGTCACAATTTGAAATGTCTCTGGCTGACAGTGATGGCTCTGACACTCATACCTCTCAACTTCAGAGCAAGAAATCTGGACAAAGCCATACATAGAACTAGAAGTGGGACACAGGCCCAAAAATAAGGACAAATTTTAAATATTTCTCTTATAAATGTAGATAATAGAACATTAGTAGGTATTGCATTAGTATGAATTTTCTGAAGGGTATGAAATCTGAAACTCAAATGTCTGCCATTATTTTCTAACTTCAGTCTTTAAAGACTTGCCACTAATTTGCCAGAAAACCACAATTTTATGAAAAACAGACCAAAAATGTGATGCAAAAATATAAAGTTGCCACACAATACAGCTGGGAACCTGTCAAAAAAGGGACACCTTTTTAATATTAACACTGTTAACTTGAGCAGCTAACAAAATAAGAGCATCTACATGCATTTCTGAAATAAAAGTAATCTATAACTCTGATCATTACAGTTATATATAATTGTAAACTCTCCACGTTTTCTTCCAAAATTGCCATTTTGAGGAGGGATTATTAGGGGAGAGCAACATTTTGAGCCAAAATTGGGGACAATTGAGAGGTTTGGATATTCCTATTTCTACAAAATGATTTGCACGTATCTCTCAACCTCTTAATGCAGGGAATCTGGACAAGGCCAAATATTCTGGGGGAACATACAAGCACTACTAAAAATTGCTCTTGTATAAACTTAAGGCAGTTGATGGAATAACAGGTCTTGCATTAGCATGCATTTTTCTGAAGGTTATGACATCTGAAATGCAATGTCTGTCATTTAGTGACTTCATTCCTAAATGATTTCCTAAAAAAAACACAAATTTTATGAGGAACAAACCAAAAATAAGAAGCAAATATCTATTCATTCTGCAAAAATATGGACAACTGAGAGGTATAGTTCTACTGGGGCTGTCTGACTTTGCTACCTTTCCCCCCCTCACAAAATCATGGTTGAATGGAGCCTTCCCCCTGCAGCCATTCCAACGTCCCATTCCTTGGTTATTTTGCCCCATTTACCATAAACACTGTAATGTGCATACTGCATTACTTCTGCAATGATTTAGATTTCATTTGAAAGTTTTATTTTGCATTTTACAGCACAAACCCTAATAGATATCTGTTAAATAAAGCAATGCAGTCAAACAATGAAAATAGACTTAGCATTAAAACTTCTCTGCCCTTGAAACTCACATGCATTGAAACAGCACTGAAATCCACATTTAAAGAAAATACATTTTGCCAGTGGCAGATAAAGATTAACTCTGGGCTGTTTTCAAAATCATAGGCCCTTTGAACGTGAAACATACACATGCTTTTTGATACACTTTTCTGACTGTATTACATTATATTCCTTGTACAATGCAGTACAGTTGTTAGAGGGCATTTTAAATTTATTGTTTTGAACATTTTTCCAGTAAACAATGAAAACAAAATGAATGCACCAATGATAAAACTGCCCAATTCAGAACATTTCCATCATAAAACGTCTACTCAACCTTCTATAGTCCGCCAGTATCAGTAAATATGCACAATCTCTGAAGTAGTAAAATCCACATTAAAGAAATCTGTAACTAATAAAAAGGTTGCTGCTAGCAAACAACTGTATATGTCATTGTTTCATCTACAATTAAAGTGCCTGTTGCCCTTGAAGAATAAATTGCCTATGTTGCATGCATTAAAAAATGATAAGCTAGTAATACCGCAATAGGGAATGGATAGCAAACTGATAACAGGTTCATAGTTACTAGGTATCTTTGCCAAAAAGGACTGCAGCATCCACCCCCTTTACAACACAGTACAGTATCAGCAATGCATCTATCTACTGTGGGCGTAGAACCCACAGCCTTCTGCATCAAAAGCAAGTACATTACCTGTTGTGCTATTAACAATGTATGCAGACTTAGCATAAGCAACACAAAACTTTTGTTCTCCTGCAGCTCTCAGCTCCTTGTAAAATCTACTCGACACTCAGCTGTATCTCTGAACTTTGTATCACAAGAAATCTGGAAAAAGCTAAAATTTATTGGGGGGGAACAAAAGGCCAAAAACCAGGGACATATTTTAAACATTTCTTGTATAATGTTGGAAAGTTGCTAGAATAAAATGCTGTGTTACCACCATACATTTCACTGCCACGTCATGAACCCAGGGGACCCTATGCAAAACAGTCAGAGAAACATACCACTATGCCAAATCAGCTTAAACGGAGGAAGACAAACTTAAATGGCTACTATTTAGTGAATTCAGTTCTCACCATAGCTGTCAACCTCTTAGCAAAAAACACCTGAAAAAAAGCCAATAATGTGGGAATACAGCTGCCAAACATATTCAGTGAATTCAGTTCTCACCATAGCTCTCAACCTTAACACAAAATACCTGGACGAGGCCAATAATGGGGGAATACAGTCCCAAAAATATGGGCAAATTTCAAATATCCATGTTATAAATTTAGACAGTTGCTAGAATAAAAGGTTTTGTTTTACCATGTACTTTCTGAAGAATATGAAGTCTGAAATTCAATTGCCTGTTATTTTTAAACATTTGTTAACCAGGAAACTAGTCTGACTTGGAACAAAACAAAGCCAATTTTCAGCAGAGCAGGGAGAAACACTCCAGACACATCTTTGTAAGGGATGGGAGGACATGCAGACTCCACACAGAAGGCACCCCAGCCAAGAATCAAACCAGAGAACCTATAGCTGTCAGGCAACAATGCTACCAGTGCACCACTGCACCACAAACCTTTGCAAGGAAATATAAAGATACTGAAACCACAGATTTTATGAGGAACAGAACAAATATGAGGCAAAAATCTGTACTGTTTTGCAAATAGTGGTGGGTAGGGAATTCAGGTCCTTGCCACCTGCATCCAAGGTACAGGGGTCAAGCCTGAGTATTTCTACCCACCACTATGTGTTAACAAGGGCATTACACACAAACACACACACACACACACACACACACACACACACACACACACACACACACACACACACACACACACACAGAGTCCATTACCTGTAAATGGGTCTGGAAGCAGTAAACCAGGTCCAACTCCATTGTCTCGAAGCAGCAAACCCACGTTCGGCTTAATGCTTCCCTGCAAGAGCTTAGAACTCAACTTACCTCACTCCTGATTGGTCCTGCGCTTGAATCCCTGCTCACCTCTCTCCTGATTGGTCCTGTCTGCAGATCAAGCAGTCCGGAGCTCCTCTGTTCTGTGCAGTCGTCTACCACACTGATTCCTGGGCATTTGCAGGGCAGTCTGCGTGTGTCTGCGCATGCGCAGCAGTTCTGGTACTTGTTAAAAAGAAAATTTTTTTTTTAAAGTTTATGTTTCACGTTATTTATTTCTTTTATTTCTAGGTAGGAGGGCTGCAGTCCTGCAGTCCGATAGCATGAGCCGCCCCTGCATGTCATTAAAAACACACTGGTCAGATCTCTCTTGATTAATTGCTTGCAACCACAGGCTCTTTGCCTCCAAGAAATATCAGGGGCTAATAGGAAGAAAAAACAGCTAGTACCTTTGCAAATGCAAGAAAGAACTCTTGTAGATTTCACTCAAAAAAAACGATGACTGGCCTCCGTTGACTTCTGTGCCTCTTCTACCTTATGATCCACTTGTGCCTCAACAAGTTGATATTCAGTTAACTGTTTAGAGTGCTACTGCTTTATTTTTGCTTTATTTGTTAATTTTGCCGTTAAATCATTCTAAAGGTCACCAATACTTGAAATTGCATTGCCAACATAGTTAAAGTTTTGTTGTAGTATTACACTTGCAAGCAATCTTTCTTGATGTTATTACAGCAAGAGGTTAGCAATATTCTGTACAGACGCAAACATCCAGAAAGCACATTTTATCTATAAAACATCCCTTAGAATTGAAATCTGTAATTTAGTGTGGCTAAAACAAGTCATTGTGTGGAGACAAGCTTAGAGCAGCTAGTATGCACATTAAAGAGCACTACTATCAAGTTTTAGACCAATCTAAAATAGTGTGGTGCCAAACCCAGAGACCACTAAAGAATACCTTTGTATCACCCATTCCATGACCTATAGTACCCAGCCAAGTACATGTTTGAACAACAGAGATATGCAATTTCCAAATGTCTCCATAGCCAGTTTGGCAGATATGGGTGTCCTGAGACAATGTAGTATAGTCTTATGTCCAGTATGAGACAGATGCACATACACAATTTCACTGGAGGCAAGTATCTCTTATGCAAACACGATTGTCAAAGACACATACAAATTACATTCTCCATGCAGTGTTCACCACACACATAGATCAACCTATGCTGAGGCAGTAAAAAGTAATCTTCCCAAACCTCAGAGACCTCCTAAGCCTATAAATGGTAATACTTATCCTCAGTAATCTCTAAAGCACTCATCGTAAACAACACCAAACACTACACATATTCCTCCACCCACAGCAGCCTCAACATCAAAACCCATAAGGCAAGCCAACACATTACCCAGGAGTCTTGTCATAGGATACTGCATTGTATGAAACACAGATGCCCCACTTACCAGACTGAACAAGGAAAAGACAACTTAGTTGCTTATCTGGAGTCAGGAGCCACCAATTTAAGCATGCACTCAACTCACTACACTACAGGTACCAGTATGATTCTATCACAGTCCATGTGGGCATTGATGACCTAAGACATACTTTCCTGTACTATTTGAAGAGAGACATCATTGATCTCTCTGAGTATGTGTTTTAGGCAGGTATGTGCCTTGCATTGAGCAGCATTCTACCTTCACCAAGGTTGATGCCACAGGATGAACAAAAGATGATTGACTTCAATAACTGGCTTAGTTCCTGGTGTCCTTCCAGGAGGTCACAGTATTTGTTAGTATGGGAGGAGATGGTTAACAAGCCATGTTGCTTTGCAAAGCATGGTTTGCACCTGTCTCCCCTAGGCTTCCAAATACTGGCTAAGACCTTATCCATCCTTTTAGAGCCTTTATTAGGTAATGCCAAATTGACAAGCCTACTGACATAGCAAATAAACCACAAAAAAACCTAAAGGTGTTACTAATAAATGCTGGGACCATAAACAAGAAACTCCACACACTAGAAGCTCTCCCCACTCTGGAGAATACAAACACCTGTGTCATTACCAAGACATGACTTAAATCCACAGAAAGTATTCTGCAGGTGCAAGACTTCCACATATATAGACCATCAGCTGCACATACGTGGACAAAAGGTGGAGGAGTCTCAGTCTATATTAGCAACAAGCAGAACTCTATGCTGGTTAAACAGGCTGATGCCCTGGAATTTATCCACATGCAAATCACCCTAGACAAACCATATCCTAGCAAGCTACAGGTCACCCCCCTATGCCCCAGAACCCCATAGCTCATACCCATACCGACTGGAGGCACTCACCATTAAACCAAATACCCTATTCATGAGAGACTTTAACTACCCCTCTATCGACTGGGAAACATACACTGCCTCATACTTGCAGGCACAATGATTTCTGGCCTTAATTAACAGAAATACCCTTGACCAGATAGTATGTACACCCACCAGAGGGTAAACATACTGGACTTGGTACTCACTAATATGGGAGAGTGCTGCAGCCACCCAGTGTCACATCCTCACTGATGAGCTCAGACCACAAAGCTGTCTCATTCAAAATAAAAATCAACTTGGTAACCACAACAAACCCTGTAACAGTTAGGAACTACTGCAAAGCAAACTACACCCT